>NW_027286828.1:0-295484 GCF_022747635.1 Hetaerina americana
GTGTCGAGTGAGATTTTCACCTAGAACTCAAAGGGGGGGGAAATGGCACTTTTCATGGAAAAATGTGAAAAATTAAATTTTCTAAAAATGAAATAAATGCTTTCTATACACGTCAAACATTCACTATTAAACTGAAAATTGTTGTTTTTCGAAATATTTTTAGAAATTTGGGCTCTTTTAGTAACATTAACACTTGCGCTGAAGCATCTTTTATGCTCATTTCTTGTATTTCAGTATTTATTCTGGGTTTTATTTTTTTTATTTGATGAAAATGAACATCTATACACACCATGGAAACATTTTTGTTTGATTTGTTTCGAGTGAGATTTTCACCTAGAACCCAAAGGGGGGGGAAATGGCACTTTTCATGGAAAAATGTGAAAAATTAAAATTTCTAAAAATGAAATAAATGCCTTCTATACACCTCAAACATTCACTCTTTAACAGAAGATTGTTGTTTTTCGCAATATTTTTAGAAATTTGGGCTCTTATAGTAAGAATAACACTTGTGCTTAAGCATCTTTTACGCTCATTTCTTGCCTTTCAGGATTTATTCTGGGTTTTATTTGTTTATTTGATGAAAATGAACAACAATACACACCATGGAAACCTTTTTGTTTGATTTGTGTCGAGTGAGATTTTTACCTAGAACCCAAAGGGGGGGTATTGGCACTTTTCATGGAAAAATGTGAAAAATTAAAATTTCTAAAAATGAAATAAATGCCTTCTATACACCTCAAACATTCACTCTAAAACTGAAAATTGTTGTTTTTCGCAATATTTTTAGAAATTTTGGCTCTTTTAGTAACATTAACACTTGCGCTGAAGCATCTTTTATGCTCATTTCTTGTCTTTCAGTATTTATTCTGGGTTTTATTTTGTTTATTTGATGAAAATGAACAACAATACACACCAAGGAAACATTTTTGTTTGATTTGTGTCGAGTGAGATTTTCACCTAGAACCCAGAGGGCACTTTTCATGAAAAATGAGATAAAATAAATTTTCTAAAAATGAAATAAATGCCTTCTATACACCTCAAACATTCACTCTAAATCTGAAAATTGTTGTTTTTCGCAATATTTTTAGAAATTTGGGCTCTTTTAGTTACATTAACACTTGCGCTGAAGCATCTTTTATGCTCATTCCTTGTCTTTCAGGATTTATTCTGGGTTTTATTTTGTTTATTTGATGAAAATGAACAACAAAACACACCATGGAAACATTTTTGTTTGATTTGTTTCGAGTGAGATTTTTACCTAGAACCCAAAGGGGGGGGTATTGGCACTTTTCATGGAAAAATGTGAAAAATTAAATTTTCTAAAAATGAAATAAATGCCTTCTATAACCCTCAATCATTCACTCTAAAACAGAAGATTGTGGTTTTTCGCAATATTTTTAGAAATTTGGGATCTTTTAGTAACATTAACACTTGTGCTGAAGCATCTTTTATGCTCATTTCTTGTTTCAGTATTTATTCTGGGTTTTATTTTGTTTATTTGATAAAAATGAACAACAAAACACACCATGGAAACATTTTTGTTTGATTTGTGTCGAGTGAGATTTTCACCTAGAACCCTAAGGGGGGGGGGGTATTAGCACTTTTCATGGAAAAATGTGAAAAATTAAATTTTCTAAAAATGAAATAAATGCCTTCTATACATCTCAAACATTCACTCTAAATCTGAAAATTGTTGTTTTTCGCAATATTTTTAGAAATTTGGGCTCTTTAATTAACATTAACACTTGCGCTGAAGCATCTTTTATGCGTATTTCTTGTCTTATAGTATATAGTCTGGGTTTTATTTTGTTTATTTGATGAAAATGAGCAACAATACACTCCATGGAAACATTTTTTTTTGATTTGTGTCGAGTGAGATTTTCACCTAGAACCCAAAGGGGGGGGGTATTGGCACTTTTCATGGAAAAATGTGAAAAATTAAATTATCTAAAATTGAAATAAATGCCTTCTATGCACCTCAAACATTCACTCTTAATCTGAAAATTGTTGTTTTTCCTAATATTTTTAGAAATTTGGGCTCTTTTAGTAACATTAACACTTGCGCTGAAGCATCTTTTATGCTCATTTCTTGTATTTCAGTATTTATTCTGGGTTTTATTTTTTTTATTTGATGAAAATGAACATCAATACACACCATGGAAACATTTTTGTTTGATTTGTGTCGAGGGAGATTTTCACCTAGAACCCAAAGGGGGGGGTATTGGCACTATTCATGGAAAAATGTGAAAAAAAACATTTTCTAAAAATGAAATAAATGCCTTCTATACACCTCAAACATTCACTCTAAATCTGAAAATTGTTGATTTTCGCAATATTTTTAGAAATTTTGGCTCTTTTAGTAACATAAACACTTGCGCTGAATCATCTTTTATGCTCATTTCTTGTCTTTCAGGATTTATTCTCGGTTTTATTTTGTTTATTTGATGGAAATGAACAACAATACACACAATGGAAACATTTTTGTTTGATTTGTGTCGAGTGAGATTTTCACCTTGAACCCAAAGGGGGGGTTATTGGCACTTTTCATGGAAAAATGTGAAAAATTAAATTTTCTAAAAATGAAATAAATGCCTTCTATGCACCTCAAACATTCACTCTTAAACAGAAGATTGTGGTTTTTCGCAATATTTTTAGAAATTTGGGCTTTTTTAGTAACATTAACACTTGTGCTGAAGCATCTTTTATGCTCATTTCTTGCCCTTCAGGATTTATTCTGGGTTTTATTTTGTTTATTTGATGAAAATGAGCAACAATACACACCATGGTAACATTTTTGTTTGATTTGTGTCGAGTTAGATTTTCACCTAGAACCCAAAGGGGGGGTATTGGCACTATTCATGGAAAAATGTGAAAAAAAACATTCTCTAAAAATGAAATAAATGCCTTCTATACACCTGAAACATTCACTCTTAATCTGAAAATTGTGGTTTTTCGCAATATTTTTAGACATTTGGGCTCTTTTAGAAACATTAACACTTGTGCTGAAGCATCTTTTATGCTCATTTCTTGTCTTTCAGGATTTATTCTGGGTTTTATTTTGTTTATTTGATGAAAATGAACAACAAAACACACCATGGAAACATTTTTGTTTGATTTGTGTTGAGTGAGATTTTCACCTAGAACCTAGAAGGGTATTGGCACTTTTCATGGAAAAATGTGAAAAATTAAATTTTCTAAAAATGAAATAAATGCTTTCTATGCACCTCAAACATTCACTCTTAAACAGAAGATTGTGGTTTTTCGCAATATTTTTAGAAATTTGGGCTCTTAAAGTAAAAATAAAACTTGCGCTTAAGCATTTTTTATGCTCATATCTTGCCTTTCAGGATTTATTCTGGGTTTTATTTTGTTTATTTGATGAAAATGAACAACAATGCACACCATGGAAACATTTTTGTTTGATTTGTGTCGAGTGAGATTTTCACCTAGAACCCAAAGGGGGGGGTATTGGAACTTTTCATGGAAAAATGTAAAAAAAATTAAAATTTCTAAAATTGAAATAAATGCCTTCTATACACCTCAAACATTCACTCTAAATCTGAAAATTGTTGTTTTTCGCATATTTTTAGAAATTTGGGCTCTTTAAGTAACATTAACACTTGCGCTGAAGCATCTTTTATGCTCATTTCTTGTCTTTCAGGATTTATTCTGGATTTTATTTTGTTTATTTGATGAAAATGAACAACAATACACACCATGGAAACATTTTTGTTTGAATTTTTCGAGTGAGAATTTCACCTAGGACCCAGAGGGTGGGGTATCGGCACTTTTCATGGAAAAATGTGAAAAATTAAATTTTCTAAAAATGAAATAAATGCCTTCTTACACCTCAAACATTCACTCTAAAACTGAAAATTGTTGTTTTTCGCAATATTTTTAGAAATTTGGGCTCTTTTAGTAACATTAACACTTGCGTTGAAGCATCTTTTATGCTTATTTCTTGTATTTCAGTATTTATTCTGGGTTTTATTTTGTTTATTTGATGAAAATGAACAACAATACACACCATGGAAACATTTTTGTTTGATATGTGTCGAGTGAGATTTTCACCAAGAACCCAAAGGGGGGGGGGTATTGGCACTTTTCATGGAAAAATGTGAAAAATTAAATTTTCTAAAAATGAAATAAATGCCTTCTATACATCTCAAACATTCACTCTAAAACTGAAAATTGTTGTTTTTCGCAATATTTTTAGAAATTTTGGCTCTTTAAGTAACATTAACACTTGCGCTGAAACATCTTTTATGCTTAATTCTTGTCTTTCAGGATTTATTCTGGGTTTTATTTTGTTTATTTGATGAAAATGAACAACAATACACACCATGGAAACATTTTTGTTTGATTTGTGTCGAGAGAGATTTTCACCTAGAATCCAAAGGGGGGGTATTGGCACTTTTCATGAAAAAATGTGAAAAATTAAATTTTTTAAAAATGAAATAAATGCTTCTATACATCTCAAACATTCACTCTAAAACTGAAAATTGTTGTTTTTCGCAATATTTTTAGAAATTTGGGCTCTTTTAGTAACATTAACACTTGCGTTGAAGCATCTTTTATGCTTATTTCTTGTATTTCAGTATTTATTCTGGGTTTTATTTTGTTTATTTGATGAAAATGAACAACAATACACACCATGGAAACATTTTTGTTTGAATTGTGTCGAGTGAGAATTTCACCTAGGACCCAAAGGGGGGGGTATCGGCACTTTTCATGGAAAAATGGGAAAAATTAAATTTTCTAAAAATGAAATAAATGCCTTCTATACACCTCAAACATTCACTCTAAAACTGAAAATTGTTGTTTTTTGCAATATTTTTAGAAATTTGGGCTCTTTTAGTAACATTAACACTTGCGTTGAAGCATCTTTTATGCTTATTTCTTGTATTTCAGTATTTATTCTGAGTTTTATTTTGTTTATTTGATGAAAATGAACAACAATACACACCATGGAAACATTTTTGTTTGATATGTGTCGAGTGAGATTTTCACCAAGAACCCAAAGGGGGGGGTATTGGCACTTTTCATGGAAAAATGTGAAAAATTAAAATTTCTAAAAATGAAATAAATGCCTTCTATACACCTCAAACATTCACTCTAAAACTGAAAATTGTTGTTTTTTGCAATATTTTTAGAAATTTGGGCTCTTTTAGTAACATTTACACTTGCGTTGAAGCATCTTTTATGCTTATTTCTTGTATTTCAGTATTTATTCTGTATTTTATTTTGTTTATTTGATGAAAATGAACAACAATACACACCAAGGAAACATGTTTGTTTGATTTGTGTCGAGTGAGATTTTCACCTAGAACCCAGGGGGCACTTTTCATGGAGAAATGAGATAAATTAAATTTTCTAAAAATGAAATAAATGCCTTTTATACACCTCAAATATTCACTCTAAATCTGAAAATTGTTGTTTTTCGCAATATTTTTAGAAATTTGGGCTCTTTTAGTTACATTAACACTTGTGCTGAAGCATCTTTTATGCTCATTCCTTGTCTTTCAGGATTTATTCTGGGTTTTATTTTTTTTATTTGATGAAAATGAACAACAATACACACCATGGAAACATTTTTGTTTGATTTGTGTCGAGTGAGATTTTTACCTAGAACCCGAATTGGGGGTATTGGCACTTTTCATGGAAAAATGTGAAAAATTAAATTTTCTAAAAATGCAATAAATGCCTTCTATACACCTCAAACATTCACTCTTAAACTGAAAATTGTTGTTTTTCGCAATATTTTAAGAAAATTTGGCTCTTTTAGTAACATTAACATTTGCGCTGAAACATCTTTTATGCTCATTTCTTGTCTTTCAGGATTTATTCTGGGTTTTATTTTGTTTATTTGATGAAAATGAACAACAAAACACACCATGGAAACATTTTTGTTTGATTTGTGTTGAGTGAGATTTTCACCTAGAACCTAGAAGGGTATTGGCACTTTTCATGGAAAAATGTGAAAAATTAAATTTTCTAAAAATGAAATAAATGCTTTCTATGCACCTCAAACATTCACTCTTAAACAGAAGATTGTGGTTTTTCGCAATATTTTTAGAAATTTGGGCTCTTAAAGTAAAAATAAAACTTGCGCTTAAGCATTTTTTATGCTCATATCTTGCCTTTCAGGATTTATTCTGGGTTTTATTTTGTTTATTTGATGAAAATGAGCAACAATACACACCATGGAAACATTTTTGTTTGATTTGTGTCGAGTGAGATTTTCACCTAGAACTCAAAGGGGGGGGAAATGGCACTTTTCATGGAAAAATGTGAAAAATTAAATTTTCTAAAAATGAAATAAATGCTTTCTATACACGTCAAACATTCACTATTAAACTGAAAATTGTTGTTTTTCGAAATATTTTTAGAAATTTGGGCTCTTTTAGTAACATTAACACTTGCGCTGAAGCATCTTTTATGCTCATTTCTTGTATTTCAGTATTTATTCTGGGTTTTATTTTTTTTATTTGATGAAAATGAACATCTATACACACCATGGAAACATTTTTGTTTGATTTGTTTCGAGTGAGATTTTCACCTAGAACCCAAAGGGGGGGGAAATGGCACTTTTCATGGAAAAATGTGAAAAATTAAAATTTCTAAAAATGAAATAAATGCCTTCTATACACCTCAAACATTCACTCTTTAACAGAAGATTGTTGTTTTTCGCAATATTTTTAGAAATTTGGGCTCTTATAGTAAGAATAACACTTGTGCTTAAGCATCTTTTACGCTCATTTCTTGCCTTTCAGGATTTATTCTGGGTTTTATTTTGTTTATTTGATGAAAATGAACAACAATACACACCATGGAAACCTTTTTGTTTGATTTGTGTCGAGTGAGATTTTTACCTAGAACCCAAAGGGGGGGTATTGGCACTTTTCATGGAAAAATGTGAAAAATTAAAATTTCTAAAAATGAAATAAATGCCTTCTATACACCTCAAACATTCACTCTAAAACTGAAAATTGTTGTTTTTCGCAATATTTTTAGAAATTTTGGCTCTTTTAGTAACATTAACACTTGCGCTGAAGCATCTTTTATGCTCATTTCTTGTCTTTCAGTATTTATTCTGGGTTTTATTTTGTTTATTTGATGAAAATGAACAACAATACACACCAAGGAAACATTTTTGTTTGATTTGTGTCGAGTGAGATTTTCACCTAGAACCCAGAGGGCACTTTTCATGGAAAAATGAGATAAAATAAATTTTCTAAAAATGAAATAAATGCCTTCTATACACCTCAAACATTCACTCTAAATCTGAAAATTGTTGTTTTTCGCAATATTTTTAGAAATTTGGGCTCTTTTAGTTACATTAACACTTGCGCTGAAGCATCTTTTATGCTCATTCCTTGTCTTTCAGGATTTATTCTGGGTTTTATTTTGTTTATTTGATGAAAATGAACAACAAAACACACCATGGAAACATTTTTGTTTGATTTGTTTCGAGTGAGATTTTTACCTAGAACCCAAAGGGGGGGGTATTGGCACTTTTCATGGAAAAATGTGAAAAATTAAATTTTCTAAAAATGAAATAAATGCCTTCTATAACCCTCAATCATTCACTCTAAAACAGAAGATTGTGGTTTTTCGCAATATTTTTAGAAATTTGGGATCTTTTAGTAACATTAACACTTGTGCTGAAGCATCTTTTATGCTCATTTCTTGTTTCAGTATTTATTCTGGGTTTTATTTTGTTTATTTGATAAAAATGAACAACAAAACACACCATGGAAACATTTTTGTTTGATTTGTGTCGAGTGAGATTTTCACCTAGAACCCTAAGGGGGGGGGGGTATTAGCACTTTTCATGGAAAAATGTGAAAAATTAAATTTTCTAAAAATGAAATAAATGCCTTCTATACATCTCAAACATTCACTCTAAATCTGAAAATTGTTGTTTTTCGCAATATTTTTAGAAATTTGGGCTCTTTAATTAACATTAACACTTGCGCTGAAGCATCTTTTATGCGTATTTCTTGTCTTATAGTATATAGTCTGGGTTTTATTTTGTTTATTTGATGAAAATGAGCAACAATACACTCCATGGAAACATTTTTTTTTGATTTGTGTCGAGTGAGATTTTCACCTAGAACCCAAAGGGGGGGGGTATTGGCACTTTTCATGGAAAAATGTGAAAAATTAAATTATCTAAAATTGAAATAAATGCCTTCTATGCACCTCAAACATTCACTCTTAATCTGAAAATTGTTGTTTTTCCTAATATTTTTAGAAATTTGGGCTCTTTTAGTAACATTAACACTTGCGCTGAAGCATCTTTTATGCTCATTTCTTGTATTTCAGTATTTATTCTGGGTTTTATTTTTTTTATTTGATGAAAATGAACATCAATACACACCATGGAAACATTTTTGTTTGATTTGTGTCGAGGGAGATTTTCACCTAGAACCCAAAGGGGGGGGTATTGGCACTATTCATGGAAAAATGTGAAAAAAAACATTTTCTAAAAATGAAATAAATGCCTTCTATACACCTCAAACATTCACTCTAAATCTGAAAATTGTTGATTTTCGCAATATTTTTAGAAATTTTGGCTCTTTTAGTAACATAAACACTTGCGCTGAATCATCTTTTATGCTCATTTCTTGTCTTTCAGGATTTATTCTCGGTTTTATTTTGTTTATTTGATGGAAATGAACAACAATACACACAATGGAAACATTTTTGTTTGATTTGTGTCGAGTGAGATTTTCACCTTGAACCCAAAGGGGGGGTTATTGGCACTTTTCATGGAAAAATGTGAAAAATTAAATTTTCTAAAAATGAAATAAATGCCTTCTATGCACCTCAAACATTCACTCTTAAACAGAAGATTGTGGTTTTTCGCAATATTTTTAGAAATTTGGGCTTTTTTAGTAACATTAACACTTGTGCTGAAGCATCTTTTATGCTCATTTCTTGCCCTTCAGGATTTATTCTGGGTTTTATTTTGTTTATTTGATGAAAATGAGCAACAATACACACCATGGTAACATTTTTGTTTGATTTGTGTCGAGTTAGATTTTCACCTAGAACCCAAAGGGGGGGTATTGGCACTATTCATGGAAAAATGTGAAAAAAAACATTCTCTAAAAATGAAATAAATGCCTTCTATACACCTGAAACATTCACTCTTAATCTGAAAATTGTGGTTTTTCGCAATATTTTTAGACATTTGGGCTCTTTTAGAAACATTAACACTTGTGCTGAAGCATCTTTTATGCTCATTTCTTGCCCTTCAGGATTTATTCTGGGTTTTATTTTGTTTATTTAATGAAAATGAGCAACAATACACACCATTGTAACATTTTTGTTTGATTTGTGTCGAGTGAGATTTTCACCTAGAACCCAAAGGGGGGGGTATTGGCACTTTTCATGGAAAAATGTGAAAAATTAAATTTTCTAAAAATGAAATAAATGCCTTATATACATCTCAAACATTCAGTCCTAAACTGAAAGCTGTTGTTTTTCGCAATATTTTTTAGAAATTTGGGCTCTTTTAGTAACATTAACACTTGCGCTGAAGCATCTTTTATGCTCATTTCGTGTATTTCAGTATTTACTCTGGGTTTTATTTTGTTTATTTGATGAAAATGAACAACAATTCACACCATGGAAACATTTTTGTTTGATTTGGGTCGACTGAGATTTTCACCTAGAACCCAAAGGGGGGGGTATCGGCACTTTTCATGGAAAAATGTGAAAAATTAAATTTTCTAAAAATGAAATAAATGCCTTCTATACACCTCAAACATTCACTCTAAAAGTGAAAATTGTTGTTTTTCGAAATATTTTTAGAAATTTGGGCTCTTTTAGTAACATTAACACTTGCGCTGAAGCATCTTTTATGCTTATTTCTTGTATTTCAGTATTTATTCTGGGTTTTATTTTGTTTATTTGATGAAAATGAACAACAATACACACCATGGAAACATTTTTGTTTGAATTGTGTCGAGTGAGAATTTCACCAAGGACCCAAAGGGGGGGGTATCGGCACTTTTATTGGAAAAATGTGAAAAATTAAATTTTCTAAAAATGAAATAAATGCCTTCTATACACCTCAAACATTCACTCTAAAACTGAAAATTGTTGTTTTTCGCAATATTTTTAGAAATTTGGGCTCTTTTAGTAACATTAACACTTGCGTTGAAGCATCTTTTATGCTTATTTCTTGTATTTCAGTATTTATTCTGGGTTTTATTTTGTTTATTTGATGAAAATGAACAACAATACACACCATGAAAACATTTTTGTTTGATATGTGTCGAGTGAGATTTTCACCAAGAACCCAAGGGGGGGGGTATTGGCATTTTTCATGGAAAAATGTGAAAATTAAATTTTCTAAAAATGAAATAAATGCCTTCTATACATCTCAAACATTCACTCTAAAACTGAAAATTGTTGTTTTTCGCAATATTTTTAGAAATTTTGGCTCTTTAAGTAACATTAACACTTGCGCTGAAGCATCTTTTATGCTCATTTCTTGTCTTTCAGTATTTAATGTGGGTTTTATTTTGTTTATTTGATGAAAATGAACAACAATACACACCATGGAAACATTTTTGTTTGATTTGTGTCGAGTGAGATTTTCACCTAGAACCCAAAGGGGGGGCACTTTTCATGGAAAAATGTGAAAAATTAAATATTGGCACTTTTCATGGAAAAATGTGAAAAATTAAATTTTTTAAAATTGAAATAAATGCCTTCTATACACCTCAAACATTCACTCTTAAGCAGAAGATTGTGGTTTTTCGCAATATTTTTAGAAATTTGGGCTCTTTTAGTAACATTAACACTTGTGCTGAAGCATCTTTTATGCTCATTTCTTGCCCTTCAGGATTTATTCTGGGTTTTATTTTTTTTATTTAATGAAAATGAGCAACAATACACACCATTGTAACATTTTTGTTTGATTTGTGTCGAGTGAGATTTTCACCTAGAACCCAAAGGGGGGGGTATTGGCACTTTTCATGGAAAAATGTGAAAAATTAAATTTTCTAAAAATGAAATAAATGCCTTCTATACACCTCAAACATTCACTCTAAATCTGAAAATTGTTGTTTTTCGCAATATTTTTAGAAATTTGGGCTCTTTAAGTAACATTAACACTTGCGCTGAAGCATCTTTTATGCTCATTTCTTGTCTTTCAGGATTTATTCTGGGTTTTATTTTGTTTATTTGATGGAAATGAACAACAATACACACCATGGAAACATTTTTGTTTGAATTTTTCGAGTGAGAATTTCACCTAGGACCCAGAGGGTGGGGTATCGGCACTTTTCATGGAAAAATGTGAAAAATTAAATTTTCTAAAAATGAAATAAATGCCTTCTATACACCTCAAACATTCACTCTAAATCTGAAAATTGTTGTTTTTCGCAATATTTTTAGAAATTTGGGCTCTTTAAGTAACATTAACACTTGCGCTGAAGCATCTTTTATGCTCATTTCTTGTCTTTCAGGATTTATTCTGGGTTTTATTTTGTTTATTTGATGAAAATGAACAACAATACACACCATGGAAACATTTTTGTTTGATTTGTGTCGAGAGAGATTTTCACCTAGAATCCAAAGGGGGGGTATTGGCACTTTTCATGGAAAAATGTGAAAAATTAAATTTTCTAAAAATGAAATAAATGCTTCTATACATCTCAAACATTCACTCTAAAACTGAAAATTGTTGTTTTTCGCAATATTTTTAGAAATTTGGGCTCTTTTAGTAACATTAACACTTGCGTTGAAGCATCTTTTATGCTTATTTCTTGTATTTCAGTATTTATTCTGGGTTTTATTTTGTTTATTTGATGAAAATGAACAACAATACACACCATGGAAACATTTTTGTTTGAATTGTGTCGAGTGAGATTTTCACCAAGAACCCAAAGGGGGGGGTATTGGCACTTTTCATGGAAAAATGTGAAAAATTAAATTTTCTAAAAATGAAATAAATGCCTTCTATACACCTCAAAAATTCACTCTAAAACTGAAAATTGTTGTTTTTCGCAATATTTTTAGAAATTTGGGCCCTTTTAGTAACATTAACACTTGCGTTGAAGCATCTTTTATGCTTATTTCTTGTATTTCAGGATTTATTCTGGGTTTTATTTTGTTTATTTGATGAAAATGAACAACAATACACACCATGGAAACATTTTTGTTTGATTTGTGTCGAGAGAGATTTTCACCTAGAATCCAAAGGGGGGGTATTGGCACTTTTCATGGAAAAATGTGAAAAATTAAATTTTCTAAAAATGAAATAAATGCCTTCTACACTTCTCAAACATTCACTCTAAAACTGAAAATTGTTGTTTTTCGCAATATTTTTAGAAATTTTGGCCCTTTAAGTAACATTAACACTTGCGCTGAAGCATCTTTTATGCTTAATTCTTGTCTTTCAGGATTTATTCTGGGTTTTATTTTGTTTATTTGATGAAAATGAACAACAATACACACCATGGAAACATTTTTGTTTGATTAGTGTCGAGAGAGATTTTCACCTAGAATCCAAAGGGGGGGTATTGGCACTTTTCATGGAAAAATGTGAAAAATTAAATTTTTTAAAAATGAAATAAATGCCTTCTATACACCTCAAACATTCACCCTAAAACTGAAAATTGTTGTTTTTCGCAATATTTTTAGAAATTTGGGCTCTTTTAGTAACATAAACACTTGCGCTGAAGCATCTTTTATGCTTAATTCTTGTCTTTCAGGATTTATTCTGGGTTTTATTTTGTTTATTTGATGAAAATGAACAAAAATACACACCATGGAAACATTTTTGTTTGATTTGTGTCGAGTGAGATTTTCACATAGAACCCAAAGGGGGGGGTATTGGCACTTTTCATGGAAAAATCTGAAAAATTAAATTTTCTAAAAATGAAATAAATGCCTTATATGCACCTCAAACATTCACTCTTAATCTGAAAATTGTTGTTTTTCGCAATATTTTTAGAAATTTGGGCTCTTATATTAAGAATAACACTTGCGCTGAAGAATCTTTTATGCTCATTTCTTATCTTTTAGGATTTATTCTGGGTTTTATTTTGTTTATTGGATGAAAATGAACAACAATACACACCATGGAAACATTTTTGTTTGATATGATCGAGTGAGATTTTCACCTAGAACCCAAAGGGGGGGCACTTTTCATGGAAAAATGTGAAAAATTAAATTTTCTAAAAATGAAATAAATGCCTTCTACACATCTCAAACATTCAGTCTTAAACTGAAAGCAATTGTTTTTCGCAATATTTTTTAGAAATTTGGGCTCTTTTAGTAACATTAACACTTGCGCTGAAGCATCTTTTATGCTCATTTCGTGTATTTCAGTATTTACTCTGGGTTTTATTTTGTTTATTTGATGAAAATGAACAACAATACACACCATGGAATCATTTTTGTTTGATATGTGTCGAGTGAGATTTTCACCAAGAACCCAAAGGGGGGGGTATTGGCACTTTTCATGGAAAAATGTGAAAAATTAAATTTTCTAAAAATGCAATAAATGCCTTCTATACACCTCAAACATTCACTCTTAAACTGAAAATTGTTGTTTTTCGCAATATTTTAAGAAAATTTGGCTCTTTTAGTAACATTTACATTTGCGCTGAAGCATCTTTTATGCTCATTTCTTGTCTTTCAGGATTTATTCTGGGTTTTATTTTGTTTATTTGATGAAAATGAACAACAAAACACACCATGGAAACATTTTTGTTTGATTTGTGTTGAGTGAGATTTTCACCTAGAACCTAGAAGGGTATTGGCACTTTTCATGGAAAAATGTGAAAAATTAAAATTTCTAAAAATGAAATAAATGCCTTCTATACACCTCAAACATTCACTCTAAAACTGAAAATTGTTGTTTTTCGCAATATTTTTAGAAATTTTGGCTCTTTTAGTAACATTAACACTTGCGCTGAAGCATCTTTTATGCTCATTTCTTGTCTTTCAGTATTTATTCTGGGTTTTATTTTGTTTATTTGATGAAAATGAACAACAATACACACCAAGGAAACATTTTTGTTTGATTTGTGTCGAGTGAGATTTTCACCTAGAACCCAGAGGGCACTTTTCATGGAAAAATGAGATAAAATAAATTTTCTAAAAATGAAATAAATGCCTTCTATACACCTCAAACATTCACTTTAAATCTGAAAATTGTTGTTTTTCGCAATATTTTTAGAAATTTGGGCTCTTTTAGTTATATTAACACTTGCGCTGAAGCATCTTTTATGCTCATTCCTTGTCTTTCAGGATTTATTCTGGGTTTTATTTTGTTTATTTGATGAAAATGAACAACAAAACACACCAAGGAAACATTTTTGTTTGATTTGTGTTGAGTGAGATTTTCACCTAGAACCCAAAGGGGGGGGTATTGGAACTTTTCATGGAAAAATGTGAAAAATTAAATTTTCTAAAAATGAAATAAATGCCTTCTATACACCTCAAACATTCACTATTAAACTGAAAATTGTTGTTTTTCGAAATATTTTTAGAAATTTGGGCTCTTTTAGTAACATTAACACTTGCGCTGAAGCATCTTTTATGCTCATTTCTTGTATTTCAGTATTTATTCTGGGTTTTATTTTTTTTATTTGATGAAAATGAACATCAATACACACCATGGAAACATTTTTGTTTGATTTGTGACGAGTGAGATTTTCACCTAGAACCCAAAGGGGGGGGTATTGGCACTATTCATGGAAAAATGTGAAAAAAAACATTTTCTAAAAATGAAATAAATGCCTTCTATACACCTCAAACATTCACTCTAAATCTGAAAATTGTTGTTTTTCGCAATATTTTTAGAAATTTGGGCTCTTTTAGTAAGAATAAAACTTGCGCTTAAGCATTTTTTATGCTCATATCTTGCCTTTCAGGATTTATTCTGGGTTTTATTTTGTTTATTTGATGAAAATGAGCAACAATACACACCATGGAAACATTTTTGTTTGATTTGTGTCGAGTGAGATTTTCACCTAGAACCCAAAGGGGGGGGTATTGGAACTTTTCATGGAAAAATGTGAAAAATTAAATTTTCTAAAAATGAAATAAATGCCTTCTATACACCTCAAACATTCACTCTAAATCTGAAAATTGTTGTTTTTCGCAATATTTTTAGAAATTTTGGCTCTTTTAGTAACATAAACACTTGCGCTGAATCATCTTTTATGCTCATTTCTTGTCTTTCAGGATTTATTCTCGGTTTTATTTTGTTTATTTGATGGAAATGAACAACAATACACACAATGGAAACATTTTTGTTTGATTTGTGTCGAGTGAGATTTTCACCTTGAACCCAAAGGGGGGGGTATTGGCACTTTTCATGGAAAAATGTGAAAAATTAAATTTTCTAAAAATGAAATACATGCCTTCTATGCACCTCAAACATTCACTCTTAAACAGAAGATTGTGGTTTTTCGCAATATTTTTAGAAATTTGGGCTTTTTTAGTAACATTAACACTCGTGCTGAAGCATCTTTTATGCTCATTTCTTGCCCTTCAGGATTTATTCTGGGTTTTATTTTGTTTATTTGATGAAAATGAGAAACAATACACACCATGGTAACATTTTTGTTTGATTTGTGACGAGTTAGATTTTCACCTAGAACCCAAAGGGGGGGTATTGGCACTATTCATGGAAAAATGTGAAAAAAAACATTCTCTAAAAATGAAATAAATGCCTTCTATACACCTGAAACATTCACTCTTAATCTGAAAATTGTGGTTTTTCGCAATATTTTTAGACATTTGGGCTCTTTTAGAAACATTAACACTTGTGCTGAAGCATCTTTTATGCTCATTTCTTGCCCTTCAGGATTTATTCTGGGTTTTATTTTGTTTATTTAATGAAAATGAGCAACAATACACACCATTGTAACATTTTTGTTTGATTTGTGTCGAGTGAGATTTTCACCTAGAACCCAAAGGGGGGGGTATTGGCACTTTTCATGGAAAAATGTGAAAAATTAAATTTTCTAAAAATGAAATAAATGCCTTCTATACATCTCAAACATTCAGTCTTAAACTGAAAGCTGTTGTTTTTCGCAATATTTTTTAGAAATTTGGGCTCTTTTAGTAACATTAACACTTGCGCTGAAGCATCTTTTATGCTCATTTCGTGTATTTCAGTATTTACTCTGGGTTTTATTTTGTTTATTTGATGAAAATGAACAACAATTCACACCATGGAAACATTTTTGTTTGATTTGTGTCGAGTGAGATTTTCACCTAGAACCCAAAGGGGGGGGTATTGGAACTTTTCATGGAAAAATGTAAAAAAAATTAAATTTTCTAAAATTGAAATAAATGCCTTCTATACATCTCAAACATTCACTCTAAATCTGAAAATTTTTTTTTTTCGCAATATTTTTAGAAATTTGGGCTCTTTAAGTAACATTAACACTTGCGCTGAAGCATCTTTTATGCTTATTTCTTGTATTTCAGTATTTATTCTGGGTTTTATTTTGTTTATTTGATGAAAATGAACAACAATACACACCATGGAAACATTTTTGTTTGATATGTGTCGAGTGAGATTTTCACCAAGAACCCAAAGGGGGGGGGTATTGGCACTTTTCATGGAAAAATGTGAAAAATTAAATTTTCTAAAAATGAAATAAATGCCTTCTATACATCTCAAACATTCACTCTAAAACTGAAAATTGTTGTTTTTCGCAATATTTTTAGAAATTTGGGCTCTTATAGTAAGAATAACACTTGCGCTTAAGCATCTTTTATGCTCATTTCTTGTATTTCAGTATTTATTCTGGGTTTTATTTTGTTTATTTGATGAAAATGAACAACAATACACACCATGGAAACATTTTTGTTTGATATGTGTCGAGTGAGATTTTCACCAAGAACCCAAGGGGGGGGTTTTGGCATTTTTCATGGAAAAATGTGAAAAGTAAATTTTCTAAAAATGAAATAAATGCCTTCTATACATCTCAAACATTCACTCTAAAACTGAAAATTGTTGTTTTTCGCAATATTTTTAGAAATTTTGGCTCTTTAAGTAACATTAACACTTGCGCTGAAGCATCTTTTATGCTCATTTCTTGTCTTTCAGTATTTAATGTGGGTTTTATTTTGTTTATTTGATGAAAATGAACAACAATACACACCATGGAAACATTTTTGTTTGATTTGTGTCGAGTGAGATTTTCACCTAGAACCCAAAGGGGGGGCACTTTTCATGGAAAAATGTGAAAAATTAAATATTGGCACTTTTCATGGAAAAATGTGAAAAATTAAATTTTTTAAAATTGAAATAAATGCCTTCTATACACCTCAAACATTCACTCTTAAGCAGAAGATTGTGGTTTTTCGCAATATTTTTAGAAATTTGGGCTCTTTTAGTAACATTAACACTTGTGCTGAAGCATCTTTTATGCTCATTTCTTGCCCTTCAGGATTTATTCTGGGTTTTATTTTGTTTATTTAATGAAAATGAGCAACAATACACACCATTGTAACATTTTTGTTTGATTTGTGTCGAGTGAGATTTTCACCTAGAACCCAAAGGGGGGGGTATTGGCACTTTTCATGGAAAAATGTGAAAAATTAAATTTTCTAAAAATGAAATAAATGCCTTCTATACACCTCAAACATTCACTCTAAATCTGAAAATTGTTGTTTTTCGCAATATTTTTAGAAATTTGGGCTCTTTAAGTAACATTAACACTTGCGCTGAAGCATCTTTTATGCTCATTTCTTGTCTTTCAGGATTTATTCTGGGTTTTATTTTGTTTATTTGATGAAAATGAACAACAATACACACCATGGAAACATTTTTGTTTGAATTTTTCGAGTGAGAATTTCACCTAGGACCCAGAGGGTGGGGTATCGGCACTTTTCATGGAAAAATGTGAAAATTAAATTTTCTAAAAATGAAATAAATGCCTTCTATACACCTCAAACATTCACTCTAAAACTGAAAATTGTTGTTTTTCGCAATATTTTTAGAAATTTGGGCTCTTTTAGTAACATTAACACTTGCGTTGAAGCATCTTTTATGCTTATTTCTTTGTATTTCAGTATTTATTCTGGGTTTTATTTTGTTTATTTGATGAAAATGAACAACAATACACACCATGGAAACATTTTTGTTTGATATGTGTCGAGTGAGATTTTCACCAAGAACCCAAAGGGGGGGGGTATTGGCACTTTTCATGGAAAAATGTGAAAAATTAAATTTTCTAAAAATGAAATAAATGCCTTCTATACATCTCAAACATTCACTCTAAAACTGAAAATTGTTGTTTTTCGCAATATTTTTAGAAATTTGGGCTCTTATAGTAAGAATAACACTTGCGCTTAAGCATCTTTTATGCTCATTTCTTGTCTTTCAGTATTTATTCTGGGTTTTATTTGTTTATTGATGAAAATGAACAACAATACACACCATGGAAACATTTTTGTTTGATTTGTTTCGAGTGAGATTTTTACCTAGAACCCAAAGGGGGGGGGCACTTTTATTGACACTTTTCATGGAAAAATGTGAAAAATAAATTTTCTAAAAATGAAATAAATGCTTCTATACATCTCAAACATTCACTCTAAAACTGAAAATTGTTGTTTTTCGCAATATTTTAGAAATTTGGGCTCTTTTAGTAACATTAACACTTGCGTTGAAGCATCTTTTATGCTTATTTCTTGTATTTCAGTATTTATTCTGGGTTTTATTTTGTTTATTTGATGAAAATGAACAACAATACACACCATGGAAACATTTTTGTTTGATATGTGTCGAGTGAGATTTTCACCAAGAACCCAAAGGGGGGGGTATTGGCACTTTTCATGGAAAAAATGTGAAAAATTAAATTTTCTAAAAATGAAATAAATGCCTTCTATACACCTCAAAAATTCACTCTAAAACTGAAAATTGTTGTTTTTCGCAATATTTTTAGAAATTTGGGCTCTTTTAGTAACATTAACACTTGCGTTGAAGCATCTTTTATGCTTATTTCTTGTATTTCAGGATTTATTCTGGGTTTTATTTTGTTTATTTGATGAAAATGAACAACAATACACACCATGGAAACATTTTTGTTTGATTTGTGTCGAGAGAGATTTTCACCTAGAATCCAAAGGGGGGGGTATTGGCACTTTTCATGGAAAAATGTGAAAAATTTAATTTCTAAAAATGAAATAAATGCCTTCTACACATCTCAAACATTCACTCTAAAACTGAAAATTGTTGTTTTTCGCATATTTTTAGAAATTTTGGCCCTTTAAGTAACATTAACACTTGCGCTGAAGCATCTTTTATGCTTAATTCTTGTCTTTCAGATTTATTTTGGGTTTATTTTGTTTATTTGATGAAAATGAACAACAATACACACCATGGAAACATTTTTGTTTGATTAGTGTCGAGAGAGATTTTCACCTAGAATCCAAAGGGGGGGTATTGGCACTTTTCATGGAAAAATGTGAAAAATTAAATTTTTTAAAAATGAAATAAATGCCTTCTATACACCTCAAACATTCACCCTAAACTGAAAATTGTTGTTTTTCGCAATATTTTTAGAAATTTGGGCCTCTTTTAGTAACATAAACACTTGCGCCTGAAGCATCTTTTATGCTTAATTCTTGTCTTTCAGGATTTATTCTGGGTTTTATTTTGTTTATTTGATGAAAATGAACAAAAATACACACCATGGAAACATTTTTGTTTGATTTGTGTCGAGTGAGATTTTCACATAGAACCCAAAGGGGGGGGTATTGGCACTTTTCATGGAAAAATCTGAAAAATTAAATTTTCTAAAAATGAAATAAATGCCTTATATGCACCTCAAACATTCACTCTTAATCTGAAAATTGTTGTTTTTCGCAATATTTTTAGAAATTTGGGCTCTTATATTAAGAATAACACTGCGCTGAAGAATCTTTTATGCTCATTTCTTATCTTTTAGGATTTATTCTGGGTTTTATTTTGTTTATTGGATGAAAATGAACAACAATACACACCATGGAAACATTTTTGTTTGATATGATCGAGTGAGATTTTCACCTAGAACCCAAAGGGGGGGCACTTTTCATGGAAAAATGTGAAAAATTAACTTTTCTAAAAATGAAATAAATGCCTTCTATACATCTCAAACATTCAGTCTTAAACTGAAAGCAATTGTTTTTCGCAATATTTTTTAGAAATTTGGGCTCTTTTAGTAACATTAACACTTGCGCTGAAGCATCTTTTATGCTCATTTCGTGTATTTCAGTATTTACTCTGGGTTTTATTTTGTTAATTTGATGAAAATGAACAACAATACACACCATGGAAACATTTTTGTTTGATTTGTGTCGAGTGAGATTTTCACCTAGAACCCAAAGGGGGGGGTATTGGCACTTTTCGTGGAAAAATGTGAAAAATTAAATTTTCTAAAAATGAAATAAATGCCTTCTATACATCTCAAACATTCAGTCTTAAACTGAAAGCTGTTGTTTTTCGCAATATTTTTTAGAAATTTGGGCTCTTTTAGTAACATTAACACTTGCGCTGAAGCATCTTTTATGCTCATTTCGTGTATTTCAGTATTTACTCTGGGTTTTATTTTGTTTATTTGATGAAAATGAACAACAATTCACACCATGGAAACATTTTTGTTTGATTTGTGTCGAGAGAGATTTTCACCTAGAATCCAAAGGGGGGGTATTGGCACTTTTCATGGAAAAATGTGAAAAATTAAATTTTTTAAAAATGAAATAAATGCCTTCTATACACCTCAAACATTCACCCTAAAACTGAAAATTGTTGTTTTTTCGCAATATTTTTAGAAATTTGGGCTCTTTTAGTAACATAAACACTTGCGCTGAAGCATCTTTTATGCTTAATTCTTGTCTTTCAGGATTTATTCTGGGTTTTATTTTGTTTTATTTGATGAAAATGAACAAAAATACACACCATGGAAACATTTTTGTTTGATTTGTGTCGAGTGAGATTTTCACATAGAACCCAAAGGGGGGGGTATTGGCACTTTTCATGGAAAAATCTGAAAAATTAAATTTTCTAAAAATGAAATAAATGCCTTATATGCACCTCAAACATTCACTCTTAATCTGAAAATTGTTGTTTTTCGCAATATTTTTAGAAATTTGGGCTCTTATATTAAGAATAACACTTGCGCTGAAGAATCTTTTATGCTCATTTCTTATCTTTTAGGATTTATTCTGGGTTTTATTTTGTTTATTGGATGAAAATGAACAACAATA
Source organism: Hetaerina americana (assembly GCF_022747635.1). Lineage (NCBI taxonomy): Eukaryota > Metazoa > Arthropoda > Insecta > Odonata > Calopterygidae > Hetaerina > Hetaerina americana. The sequence goes on from NW_027286828.1 coordinate 21,238, forward strand.
CACACCATGGAAACATTTTTGTTTGATATGATCGAGTGAGATTTTTCACCTAGAACCCAAATGGGGGGCACTTTTCATGGAAAAATGTGAAAAATTAACTTTTCTAAAAATGAAATAAATGCCTTCTATACATCTCAAACATTCAGTCTTAAACTGAAAGCAATTGTTTTTCGCAATATTTTTTAGAAATTTGGGCTCTTTTAGTAACATTAACACTTGCGCTGAAGCATCTTTTATGCTCATTTCGTGTATTTCAGTATTTACTCTGGGTTTTATTTTGTTAATTTGATGAAAATGAACAACAATACACACCATGGAAACATTTTTGTTTGATTTGTGTCGAGTGAGATTTTCACCTAGAACCCAAAGGGGGGGGTATTGGCACTTTTCGTGGAAAAATGTGAAAAATTAAATTTTCTAAAAATGAAATAAATGCCTTCTATACATCTCAAACATTCAGTCTTAAACTGAAAGCTGTTGTTTTTCGCAATATTTTTTAGAAATTTGGGCTCTTTTAGTAACATTAACACTTGCGCTGAAGCATCTTTTATGCTCATTTCGTGTATTTCAGTATTTACTCTGGGTTTTATTTTGTTTATTTGATGAAAATGAACAACAATTCACACCATGGAAACATTTTTGTTTGATTTGTGTCGAGTGAGATTTTCACCTAGAACCCAAAGGGGGGGGTATTGGAACTTTTCATGGAAAAATGTAAAAAAAAATTAAATTTTCTAAAATTGAAATAAATGCCTTCTATACATCTCAAACATTCACTCTAAATCTGAAAATTTTGTTTTTCGCAATATTTTTAGAAATTTGGGCTCTTTAAGTAACATTAACACTTGCGCTGAAGCATCTTTTATGCTTATTTCTTGTATTTCAGTATTTATTCTGGGTTTTATTTTGTTTATTTGATGAAAATGAACAACAATACACACCATGGAAACATTTTTGTTTGAATTGTGTCGAGTGAGAATTTCACCTAGGACCCAAAGGGGGGGGTATCGGCACTTTTATTGGAAAAATGTGAAAAATTAAATTTTCTAAAAATGAAATAAATGCCTTCTATACACCTCAAACATTCACTCTAAAACTGAAAATTGTTGTTTTTCGCAATATTTTTAGAAATTTGGGCTCTTTTAGTAACATTAACACTTGCGTTGAAGCATCTTTTATGCTTATTTCTTGTATTTCAGTATTTATTCTGGGTTTTATTTTGTTTATTTGATGAAAATGAACAACAATACACACCATGGAAACATTTTTGTTTGATATGTGTCGAGTGAGATTTTCACCAAGAACCCAAGGGGGGGGGGTATTGGCATTTTTCATGGAAAAATGTGAAAAGTAAATTTTCAAAAATGAAATAAATGCCTTCTATACATCTCAAACATTCACTCTAAAACTGAAAATTGTTGTTTTTTCGCAATATTTTTAGAAATTTTGGCTCTTTAAGTAACATTAACACTTGCGCTGAAGCATCTTTTATGCTCATTTCTTGTCTTTCAGTATTTAATGTGGGTTTTATTTTGTTTATTTGATGAAAATGAACAACAATACACACCATGGAAACATTTTTGTTTGATTTGTGTCGAGTGAGATTTTCACCTAGAACCCAAAGGGGGGGCACTTTTCATGGAAAAATGTGAAAAATTAAATATTGGCACTTTTCATGGAAAAATGTGAAAAATTAAATTTTTTAAAATTGAAATAAATGCCTTCTATACACCTCAAACATTCACTCTTAAGCAGAAGATTGTGGTTTTTCGCAATATTTTTAGAAATTTGGGCTCTTTTAGTAACATTAACACTTGTGCTGAAGCATCTTTTATGCTCATTTCTTGCCCTTCAGGATTTATTCTGGGTTTTATTTTGTTTATTTAATGAAAATGAGCAACAATACACACCATTGTAACATTTTTGTTTGATTTGTGTCGAGTGAGATTTTCACCTAGAACCCAAAGGGGGGGGTATTGGCACTTTTCATGGAAAAATGTGAAAAATTAAATTTTCTAAAAATGAAATAAATGCCTTCTATACACCTCAAACATTCACTCTAAATCTGAAAATTGTTGTTTTTCGCAATATTTTTAGAAATTTGGGCTCTTTAAGTAACATTAACACTTGCGCTGAAGCATCTTTTATGCTCATTTCTTGTCTTTCAGGATTTATTCTGGGTTTTATTTTGTTTATTTGATGAAAATGAACAACAATACACACCATGGAAACATTTTTGTTTGAATTTTTCGAGTGAGAATTTCACCTAGGACCCAGAGGGTGGGGTATCGGCACTTTTCATGGAAAAATGTGAAAAATTAAATTTTCTAAAAATGAAATAAATGCCTTCTATACACCTCAAACATTCACTCTAAAACTGAAAATTGTTGTTTTTTCGCAATATTTTTAGAAATTTGGGCTCTTTTATAACATTAACACTTGCGTTGAAGCATCTTTTATGCTTATTTCTTGTATTTCAGTATTTATTCTGGGTTTTATTTTGTTTATTTGATGAAAATGAACAACAATACACACCATGGAAACATTTTTGTTTGATATGTGTCGAGTGAGATTTTCACCAAGAACCCAAAGGGGGGGGGTATTGGCACTTTTCATGGAAAAATGTGAAAAATTAAATTTTCTAAAAATGAAATAAATGCCTTCTATACATCTCAAACATTCACTCTAAAACTGAAAATTGTTGTTTTTCGCAATATTTTTAGAAATTTGGGCTCTTATAATAAGAATAACACTTGCGCTTAAGCATCTTTTATGCTCATTTCTTGTCTTTCAGTATTTATTCTGGGTTTTATTTTGTTTATTTGATGAAAATGAACAACAATACACACCATGGAAACATTTTTGTTTGATTTGTTTCGAGTGAGATTTTTACCTAGAACCCAAAGGGGGGGGCACTTTTATTGACACTTTTCATGGAAAAATGTGAAAAATTAAATTTTCTAAAAATGAAATAAATGCTTCTATACATCTCAAACATTCACTCTTAAGCAGAAGATTGTGGTTTTTCGCAATATTTTTAGAAATTTGGGCTCTTTTAGTAACATTAACACTTGTGCTGAAGCATCTTTTATGCTCATTTCTTGCCCTTCAGGATTTATTCTGGGTTTTATTTTGTTTATTTAATGAAAATGAGCAACAATACACACCATTGTAACATTTTTGTTTGATTTGTGTCGAGTGAGATTTTCACCTAGAACCCAAAGGGGGGGGTATTGGCACTTTTCATGGAAAAATGTGAAAAATTAAATTTTCTAAAAATGAAATAAATGCCTTCTATACACCTCAAACATTCACTCTAAATCTGAAAATTGTTGTTTTTCGCAATATTTTTAGAAATTTGGGCTCTTTAAGTAACATTAACACTTGCGCTGAAGCATCTTTTATGCTCATTTCTTGTCTTTCAGGATTTATTCTGGGTTTTATTTTGTTTATTTGATGAAAATGAACAACAATACACACCATGGAAACATTTTTGTTTGAATTTTTCGAGTGAGAATTTCACCTAGGACCCAGAGGGTGGGGTATCGGCACTTTTCATGGAAAAATGTGAAAAATTAAATTTTCTAAAAATGAAATAAATGCCTTCTATACACCTCAAACATTCACTCTAAAACTGAAAATTGTTGTTTTTCGCAATATTTTTAGAAATTTGGGCTCTTTTAGTAACATTAACACTTGCGTTGAAGCATCTTTTATGCTTATTTCTTGTATTTCAGTATTTATTCTGGGTTTTATTTTGTTTATTTGATGAAAATGAACAACAATACACACCATGGAAACATTTTTGTTTGATATGTGTCGAGTGAGATTTTCACCAAGAACCCAAAGGGGGGGGGTATTGGCACTTTTCATGGAAAAATGTGAAAAATTAAATTTTCTAAAAATGAAATAAATGCCTTCTATACATCTCAAACATTCACTCTAAAACTGAAAATTGTTGTTTTTCGCAATATTTTTAGAAATTTGGGCTCTTATAATAAGAATAACACTTGCGCTTAAGCATCTTTTATGCTCATTTCTTGTCTTTCAGTATTTATTCTGGGTTTTATTTTGTTTATTTGATGAAAATGAACAACAATACACACCATGGAAACATTTTTGTTTGATTTGTTTCGAGTGAGATTTTTACCTAGAACCCAAAGGGGGGGGCACTTTTATTGACACTTTTCATGGAAAAATGTGAAAAATTAAATTTTCTAAAAATGAAATAAATGCTTCTATACATCTCAAACATTCACTCTAAAACTGAAAATTGTTGTTTTTCGCAATATTTTTAGAAATTTGGGCTCTTTTAGTAACATTAACACTTGCGTTGAAGCATCTTTTATGCTTATTTCTTGTATTTCAGTATTTATTCTGGGTTTTATTTTGTTTATTTGATGAAAATGAACAACAATACACACCATGGAAACATTTTTGTTTGATATGTGTCGAGTGAGATTTTCACCAAGAACCCAAAGGGGGGGGTATTGGCACTTTTCATGGAAAAATGTGAAAAATTAAATTTTCTAAAAATGAAATAAATGCCTTCTATACACCTCAAAAATTCAATCTAAAACTGAAAATTGTTGTTTTTCGCAATATTTTTGGAAATTTGGGCTCTTTTAGTAACATTAACACTTGCGTTGAAGCATCTTTTATGCTTATTTCTTGTATTTCAGGATTTATTCTGGGTTTTATTTTGTTTATTTGATGAAAATGAACAACAATACACACCATGGAAACATTTTTGTTTGATTTGTGTCGAGAGAGATTTTCACCTAGAATCCAAAGGGGGGGTATTGGCACTTTTCATGGAAAAATGTGAAAAATTTAATTTTCTAAAAATGAAATAAATGCCTTCTACACATCTCAAACATTCACTCTAAAACTGAAAATTGTTGTTTTTCGCAATATTTTTAGAAATTTTGGCCCTTTAAGTAACATTAACACTTGCGCTGAAGCATCTTTTATGCTTAATTCTTGTCTTTCAGGATTTATTCTGGGTTTTATTTTGTTTATTTGATGAAAATGAACAACAATACACACCATGGAAACATTTTTGTTTGATTAGTGTCGAGAGAGATTTTCACCTAGAATCCAAAGGGGGGGTATTGGCACTTTTCATGGAAAAATGTGAAAAATTAAATTTTTTAAAAATGAAATAAATGCCTTCTATACACCTCAAACATTCACCCTAAAACTGAAAATTGTTGTTTTTCGCAATATTTTTAGAAATTTGGGCTCTTTTAGTAACATAAACACTTGCGCTGAAGCATCTTTTATGCTTAATTCTTGTCTTTCAGGATTTATTCTGGGTTTTATTTTGTTTATTTGATGAAAATGAACAAAAATACACACCATGGAAACATTTTTGTTTGATTTATGTCGAGTGAGATTTTCACATAGAACCCAAAGGGGGGGTATTGGCACTTTTCATGGAAAAATCTGAAAAATTAAATTTTCTAAAAATGAAATAAATGCCTTCTATACACCTCAAACATTCACTCTTAAGCAGAAGATTGTGGTTTTTCGCAATATTTTTAGAAATTTGGGCTCTTTTAGTAACATTAACACTTGTGCTGAAGCATCTTTTATGCTCATTTCTTGCCCTTCAGGATTTATTCTGGGTTTTATTTTGTTTATTTAATGAAAATGAGCAACAATACACACCATTGTAACATTTTTGTTTGATTTGTGTCGAGTGAGATTTTCACCTAGAACCCAAAGGGGGGGGGTATTGGCACTTTTCATGGAAAAATGTGAAAAATTAAATTTTCTAAAAATGAAATAAATGCCTTCTATACACCTCAAACATTCACTCTAAATCTGAAAATTGTTGTTTTTCGCAATATTTTTAGAAATTTGGGCTCTTTAAGTAACATTAACACTTGCGCTGAAGCATCTTTTATGCTCATTTCTTGTCTTTCAGGATTTATTCTGGGTTTTATTTTGTTTATTTGATGAAAATGAACAACAATACACACCATGGAAACATTTTTGTTTGAATTTTTCGAGTGGAATTTCACCTAGGACCCAGAGGGTGGGGTATCGGCACTTTTCATGGAAAAATGTGAAAAATTAAATTTTCTAAAAATGAAATAAATGCCTTCTATACACCTCAAACATTCACTCTAAAACTGAAAATTGTTGTTTTTCGCAATATTTTTAGAAATTTGGGCTCTTTTAGTAACATTAACACTTGCGTTGAAGCATCTTTTATGCTTATTTCTTGTATTTCAGTATTTATTCTGGGTTTTATTTTGTTTATTTGATGACAATGAACAACAATACACACCATGGAAACATTTTTGTTTGATATGTGTCGAGTGAGATTTTCACCAAGAACCCAAAGGGGGGGGGTATTGGCACTTTTCATGGAAAAATGTGAAAAATTAAATTTTCTAAAATGAAATAAATGCCTTCTATACATCTCAAACATTCACTCTAAAACTGAAAATTGTTGTTTTTCGCAATATTTTTAGAAATTTGGGCTCTTATAATAAGAATAACACTTGCGCTTAAGCTCTTTTATGCTCATTTCTTGTCTTTCAGTATTTATTCTGGTTTTATTTTGTTTATTTGATGAAAATGAACAACAATACACACCATGGAAACATTTTTGTTTGATTTGTTTCGAGTGAGATTTTACCTAGAACCCAAAGGGGGGGGCACTTTTATTGACACTTTTCATGGAAAAATGTGAAAAATTAAATTTTCTAAAAATGAAATAAATGCTTCTATACATCTCAAACATTCACTCTTAAGCAGAAGATTGTGGTTTTTCGCAATATTTTTAGAAATTTGGGCTCTTTTAGTAACATTAACACTTGTGCTGAAGCATCTTTTATGCTCATTTCTTGCCCTTCAGGATTTATTCTGGGTTTTATTTTGTTTATTTAATGAAAATGAGCAACAATACACACCATTGTAACATTTTTGTTTGATTTGTGTCGAGTGAGATTTTCACCTAGAACCCAAAGGGGGGGGTATTGGCACTTTTCATGGAAAAATGTGAAAAATTAAATTTTCTAAAAATGAAATAAATGCCTTCTATACACCTCAAACATTCACTCTAAATCTGAAAATTGTTGTTTTTCGCAATATTTTTAGAAATTTGGGCTCTTTAAGTAACATTAACACTTGCGCTGAAGCATCTTTTATGCTCATTTCTTGTCTTTCAGGATTTATTCTGGGTTTTATTTTGTTTATTTGATGAAAATGAACAACAATACACACCATGGAAACATTTTTGTTTGAATTTTTCGAGTGAGAATTTCACCTAGGACCCAGAGGGTGGGGTATCGGCACTTTTCATGGAAAAATGTGAAAAATTAAATTTTCTAAAAATGAAATAAATGCCTTCTATACACCTCAAACATTCACTCTAAAACTGAAAATTGTTGTTTTTCGCAATATTTTTAGAAATTTGGGCTCTTTTAGTAACATTAACACTTGCGTTGAAGCATCTTTTATGCTTATTTCTTGTATTTCAGTATTTATTCTGGGTTTTATTTTGTTTATTTGATGAAAATGAACAACAATACACACCATGGAAACATTTTTGTTTGATATGTGTCGAGTGAGATTTTCACCAAGAACCCAAAGGGGGGGGGTATTGGCACTTTTCATGGAAAAATGTGAAAAATTAAATTTTCTAAAAATGAAATAAATGCCTTCTATACATCTCAAACATTCACTCTAAAACTGAAAATTGTTGTTTTTCGCAATATTTTTAGAAATTTGGGCTCTTATAATAAGAATAACACTTGCGCTTAAGCATCTTTTATGCTCATTTCTTGTCTTTCAGTATTTATTCTGGGTTTTATTTTGTTTATTTGATGAAAATGAACAACAATACACACCATGGAAACATTTTTGTTTGATTTGTTTCGAGTGAGATTTTTACCTAGAACCCAAAGGGGGGGGCACTTTTATTGACACTTTTCATGGAAAAATGTGAAAAATTAAATTTTCTAAAAATGAAATAAATGCTTCTATACATCTCAAACATTCACTCTAAAACTGAAAATTGTTGTTTTTCGCAATATTTTTAGAAATTTGGGCTCTTTTAGTAACATTAACACTTGCGTTGAAGCATCTTTTATGCTTATTTCTTGTATTTCAGTATTTATTCTGGGTTTTATTTTGTTTATTTGATGAAAATGAACAACAATACACACCATGGAAACATTTTTGTTTGATATGTGTCGAGTGAGATTTTCACCAAGAACCCAAGGGGGGGGTATTGGCACTTTTCATGGAAAAATGTGAAAAATTAAATTTTCTAAAAATGAAATAAATGCCTTCTATACACCTCAAAAATTCAATCTAAAACTGAAAATTGTTGTTTTTCGCAATATTTTTGGAAATTTGGGCTCTTTTAGTAACATTAACACTTGCGTTGAAGCATCTTTTATGCTTATTTCTTGTATTTCAGGATTTATTCTGGGTTTTATTTTGTTTATTTGATGAAAATGAACAACAATACACACCATGGAAACATTTTTTGTTTGATTTGTGTCGAGAGAGATTTTCACCTAGAATCCAAAGGGGGGGTATTGGCACTTTTCATGGAAAAATGTGAAAATTTAATTTTCTAAAAATGAAATAAATGCCTTCTACACATCTCAAACATTCACTCTAAAACTGAAAATTGTTGTTTTTCGCAATATTTTTAGAAATTTTGGCCCTTTAAGTAACATTAACACTTGCGCTGAAGCATCTTTTATGCTTAATTCTTGTCTTTCAGGATTTATTCTGGGTTTTATTTTGTTTATTTGATGAAAATGAACAACAATACACACCATGGAAACATTTTTGTTTGATTAGTGTCGAGAGAGATTTTCACCTAGAATCCAAAGGGGGGGTATTGGCACTTTTCATGGAAAAATGTGAAAAATTAAATTTTTTAAAAATGAAATAAATGCCTTCTATACACCTCAAACATTCACCCTAAAACTGAAAATTGTTGTTTTTCGCAATATTTTTAGAAATTTGGGCTCTTTTAGTAACATAAACACTTGCGCTGAAGCATCTTTTATGCTTAATTCTTGTCTTTCAGGATTTATTCTGGGTTTTATTTTGTTTATTTGATGAAAATGAACAAAAATACACACCATGGAAACATTTTTGTTTGATTTGTGTCGAGTGAGATTTTCACATAGAACCCAAAGGGGGGGGTATTGGCACTTTTCATGGAAAAATCTGAAAAATTAAATTTTCTAAAAATGAAATAAATGCCTTATATGCACCTCAAACATTCACTCTTAATCTGAAAATTGTTGTTTTTCGCAATATTTTTAGAAATTTGGGCTCTTATATTAAGAATAACACTTGCGCTGAAGAATCTTTTATGCTCATTTCTTATCTTTTAGGATTTATTCTGGGTTTTATTTGTTTATTGGATGAAAATGAACAACAATACACACCATGGAAACATTTTTGTTTGATATGATCGAGTGAGATTTTACCTAGAACCCAAAGGGGGGGCACTTTTCATGGAAAAATGTGAAAAATTAACTTTTCTAAAATGAAATAAATGCCTTCTATACATCTCAAACATTCAGTCTTAAACTGAAAGCAATTGTTTTTCGCATATTTTTTAGAAATTTGGGCTCTTTTAGTAACATTAACACTTGCGCTGAAGCATCTTTTATGCTCATTTCGTGTATTTCAGTATTTACTCTGGGTTTATTTTGTTAATTGATGAAAATGAACAACAATACACACCATGGAAACATTTTTGTTTGATATGTGTCGAGTGAGATTTTCACCAAGAACCCAAAGGGGGGGGTATTGGCACTTTTCATGGAAAAATGTGAAAATTAAATTTTCTAAAAATGAAATAAATGCCTTCTATACATCTCAAACATTCACTCTAAAACTGAAAATTGTTGTTTTTTCGCAATATTTTTAGAAATTTTGGCTCTTTAAGTAACATTAACACTTGCGCTGAAGCATCTTTTATGCTCATTTCTTGTCTTTCAGTATTTAATGTGGGTTTTATTTTGTTTATTTGATGAAAATGAACAACAATACACACCATGGAAACATTTTTGTTTGATATGTGTCGAGTGAGATTTCACCTAGAACCCAAAGGGGGGGCACTTTTCATGGAAAAATGTGAAAAATTAAATATTGGCACTTTTCATGGAAAAATGTGAAAAATTAAATTTTTTAAAATTGAAATAAATGCCTCCTATACACCTCAAACATTCACTCTTAAGCAGAAGATTGTGGTTTTTCGCAATATTTTTAGAAATTTGGGCTCTTTTAGTAACATTAACACTTGTGCTGAAGCATCTTTTATGCTCATTTCTTGCCCTTCAGGATTTATTCTGGGTTTTATTTTGTTTATTTAATGAAAATGAGCAACAATACACACCATGGAAACATTTTTGTTTGAATTGTGTCGAGTGAGAATTTCACCTAGGACCCAAAGGGGGGGGTATCGGCACTTTTCATGGAAAAATGTGAAAAATTAAATTTTCTAAAAATGAAATAAATGCCTTCTATACACCTCAAACATTCACTCTAAAACTGAAAATTGTTGTTATTTGCAATATTTTTAGAAATTTGGGCTCTTTTAGTAACATTAACACTTGCGTTGAAGCATCTTTTATGCTTATTTCTTGTATTTCAGTATTTATTCTGGGTTTTATTTTGTTTATTTGATGAAAATGAACAACAATACACACCATGGAAACATTTTTGTTTGATTGTGTCGAGTGAGATTTTCACCAAGAACCCAAGGGGGGGGGTATTGGCATTTTCATGGAAAAATGTGAAAAGTAAATTTTCTAAAAATGAAATAAATGCCTTCTATACATCTCAAACATTCACTCTAAAACTGAAAATTGTTGTTTTTCGCAATATTTTTAGAAATTTTGGCTCTTTAAGTAACATTAACACTTGCGCTGAAGCATCTTTATGCTCATTTCTTGTCTTTCAGTATTTAATGTGGGTTTTATTTTGTTTATTTGATGAAAATGAACAACAATACACACCATGGAAACATTTTTGTTTGATTTGTGTCGAGTGAGATTTTCACCTAGAACCCAAAGGGGGGGCACTTTTCATGGAAAAATGTGAAAAATTAATATTGGCACTTTTCATGGAAAAATGTGAAAAATTAAATTTTTTAAAATTGAAATAAATGCCTTCTATACACCTCAAACATTCACTCTTAAGCAGAAGATTGTGGTTTTTCGCAATATTTTTAGAAATTTGGGCTCTTTTAGTAACATTAACACTTGTGCTGAAGCATCTTTTATGCTCATTTCTTGCCCTTCAGGATTTATTCTGGGTTTTATTTTGTTTATTTAATGAAAATGAGCAACAATACACACCATTGTAACATTTTGTTTGATTTGTGTCGAGTGAGATTTTCACCTAGAACCCAAAGGGGGGGTATTGGCACTTTTCATGGAAAATGTGAAAAATTAAATTTTCTAAAAATGAAATAAATGCCTTCTATACACCTCAAACATTCACTCTAAATCTGAAAATTGTTGTTTTTCGCAATATTTTTAGAAATTTGGGCTCTTTAGTAACATTAACACTTGCGCTGAAGCATCTTTTATGCTCATTCTTTGTCTTTCAGGATTTATTCTGGGTTTTATTTTGTTTATTTTGATGAAAATGAACAACAATACACACCATGGAAACATTTTTGTTTGAATTTTTCGAGTGAGAATTTCACCTAGGACCCAGAGGGTGGGGTATCGGCACTTTTCATGGAAAAATGTGAAAAATTAAATTTTCTAAAAATGAAATAAATGCCTTCTATACACCTCAAACATTCACTCTAAAACTGAAAATTGTTGTTTTTCGCAATATTTTTAGAAATTTGGGCTCTTTTAGTAACATTAACACTTGCGTTGAAGCATCTTTTATGCTTATTTCTTGTATTTCAGATTTATTCTGGGTTTTATTTTGTTTATTTGATGAAAATGAACAACAATACACACCATGGAAAACATTTTTTGTTTGATATGTGTCGAGTGAGATTTTCACCAAGAACCCAAAGGGGGGGGGTATTGGCACTTTCATGGAAAAATGTGAAAAATTAAATTTTCTAAAAATGAAATAAATGCCTTCTATACATCTCAAACATTCACTCTAAAACTGAAAATTGTTGTTTTTTCGCAATATTTTTAGAAATTTGGGCTCTTATAATAAGAATAACACTTGCGCTTAAGCATCTTTTATGCTCATTTCTTGTCTTTCAGTATTTATTCTGGGTTTTATTTTGTTTATTTGATGAAAATGAACAACAATACACACCATGGAAACATTTTTGTTTGATTTGTTTCGAGTGAGATTTTTACCTAGAACCCAAAGGGGGGGGCACTTTTATTGACACTTTTCATGGAAAAATGTGAAAAATTAAATTTCTAAAAATGAAATAAATGCTTCTATACATCTCAAACATTCACTCTAAAACTGAAAATTGTTGTTTTTCGCAATATTTTTAGAAATTTGGGCTCTTTTAGTAACATTAACACTTGCGTTGAAGCATCTTTTATGCTTATTTCTTGTATTTCAGTATTTTTTCTGGGTTTTATTTTGTTTATTTGATGAAAATGAACAACAATACACACCATGGAAACATTTTTGTTTGATATGTGTCGAGTGAGATTTTCACCAAGAACCCAAAGGGGGGGGGTATTGGCACTTTTCATGGTTTTCATGGAAAAATGTGAAAAATTAAATTTTCTAAAAATGAAATAAATGCCTTCTATACACCTCAAAAATTCAATCTAAAACTGAAAATTGTTGTTTTTCGCAATATTTTTGGAAATTTGGGCTCTTTTAGTAACATTAACACTTGCGTTGAAGCATCTTTTATGCTTATTTCTTGTATTTCAGGATTTATTCTGGGTTTTATTTTGTTTATTTGATGAAAATGAACAACAATACACACCATGGAAACATTTTTGTTTGATTTGTGTCGAGAGAGATTTTCACCTAGAATCCAAAGGGGGGGTATTGGCACTTTTCATGGAAAAATGTGAAAAATTTAATTTTCTAAAAATGAAATAAATGCCTTCTACACATCTCAAACATTCACTCTAAAACTGAAAATTGTTGTTTTTCGCAATATTTTTAGAAATTTTGGCCCTTTAAGTAACATTAACACTTGCGCTGAAGCATCTTTTATGCTTAATTCTTGTCTTTCAGGATTTATTCTGGGTTTTATTTTGTTTATTTGATGAAAATGAACAACAATACACACCATGGAAACATTTTTGTTTGATTAGTGTCGAGAGAGATTTTCACCTAGAATCCAAAGGGGGGGTATTGGCACTTTTCATGGAAAAATGTGAAAAATTAAATTTTTTAAAAATGAAATAAATGCCTTCTATACACCTCAAACATTCACCCTAAAACTGAAAATTGTTGTTTTTCGCAATATTTTTAGAAATTTGGGCTCTTTTAGTAACATAAACACTTGCGCTGAAGCATCTTTTATGCTTAATTCTTGTCTTTCAGGATTTATTCTGGGTTTTATTTTGTTTATTTGATGAAAATGAACAAAAATACACACCATGGAAACATTTTTGTTTGATTTGTGTCGAGTGAGATTTTCACATAGAACCCAAAGGGGGGGGTATTGGCACTTTTCATGGAAAAATCTGAAAAATTAAATTTTCTAAAAATGAAATAAATGCCTTATATGCACCTCAAACATTCACTCTTAATCTGAAAATTGTTGTTTTTCGCAATATTTTTAGAAATTTGGGCTCTTATATTAAGAATAACACTTGCGCTGAAGAATCTTTTATGCTCATTTCTTATCTTTTAGGATTTATTCTGGGTTTTATTTTGTTTATTGGATGAAAATGAACAACAATACACACCATGGAAACATTTTTGTTTGATATGATCGAGTGAGATTTTCACCTAGAACCCAAAGGGGGGGCACTTTTCATGGAAAAATGTGAAAAATTAACTTTTCGAAAAATGAAATAAATGCCTTCTATACATCTCAAACATTCAGTCTTAAACTGAAAGCAATTGTTTTTCGCAATATTTTTTAGAAATTTGGGCTCTTATAGTAACATTAACACTTGCGCTGAAGCATCTTTTATGCTCATTTCGTGTATTTCAGTATTTACTCTGGGTTTTATTTTGTTAATTTGATGAAAATGAACAACAATACACACCATGGAAACATTTTTGTTTGATATGTGTCGAGTGAGATTTTCACCAAGAACCCAAAGGGGGGGGTATTGGCACTTTTCATGGAAAAATGTGAAAATTAAATTTTCTAAAAATGAAATAAATGCCTTCTATACATCTCAAACATTCACTCTAAAACTGAAAATTGTTGTTTTTCGCAATATTTTTAGAAATTTTGGCTCTTTAAGTAACATTAACACTTGCGCTGAAGCATCTTTTATGCTCATTTCTTGTCTTTCAGTATTTAATGTGGGTTTTATTTTGTTTATTTGATGAAAATGAACAACAATACACACCATGGAAACATTTTTGTTTGATATGTGTCGAGTGAGATTTTCACCTAGAACCCAAAGGGGGGGCACTTTTCATGGAAAAATGTGAAAAATTAAATATTGGCACTTTTCATGGAAAAATGTGAAAAATTAAATTTTTTAAAATTGAAATAAATGCCTCCTATACACCTCAAACATTCACTCTTAAGCAGAAGATTGTGGTTTTTCGCAATATTTTTAGAAATTTGGGCTCTTTTAGTAACATTAACACTTGTGCTGAAGCATCTTTTATGCTCATTTCTTGCCCTTCAGGATTTATTCTGGGTTTTATTTTGTTTATTTAATGAAAATGAGCAACAATACACACCATGGAAACATTTTTGTTTGAATTGTGTCGAGTGAGAATTTCACCTAGGACCCAAAGGGGGGGGTATCGGCACTTTTCATGGAAAAATGTGAAAAATTAAATTTTCTAAAAATGAAATAAATGCCTTCTATACACCTCAAACATTCACTCTAAAACTGAAAATTGTTGTTTTTTGCAATATTTTTAGAAATTTGGGCTCTTTTAGTAACATTAACACTTGCGTTGAAGCATCTTTTATGCTTATTTCTTGTATTTCAGTATTTATTCTGAGTTTTATTTTGTTTATTTGATGAAAATGAACAACAATACACACCATGGAAACATTTTTGTTTGATATGTGTCGAGTGAGATTTTCACCAAGAACCCAAAGGGGGGGGTATTGGCACTTTTCATGGAAAAATGTGAAAAATTAAATTTTCTAAAAATGAAATAAATGCCTTCTATACACCTCAAACATTCACTCTAAAACTGAAAATTGTTGTTTTTCGCAATATTTTTAGAAATTTGGGCTCTTTTAGTAACAATAACACTTGCGTTGAAGCATCTTTTATGCTTATTTCTTGTATTTCAGGATTTATTCTGGGTTTTATTTTGTTTATTTGATGAAAATGAACAACAATACACACCATGGAAACATTTTTGTTTGATTTGTGTCGAGAGAGATTTTCACCTAGAATCCAAAGGGGGGGTATTGGCACTTTTCATGGAAAAATGTGAAAAATTAAACTTTCTAAAAATGAAATAAATGCCTTCTATACATCTCAAACATTCACTCTAAAACTGAAAATTGTTGTTTTTCGCAATATTTTTAGAAATTTTGGCCCTTTCAGTAACATTAACACTTGCGCTGAAGCATCTTTAATGCTTAATTCTTGTCTTTTAGGATTTTTTCTGGGTTTTATTTTGTTTATTTGATGAAAATGAACAACAATACACACCATGGAAACATTTTTGTTTGATTAGTGTCGAGAGATATTTTCACATAGAACCCAAAGGGGGGGGTATTGGCACTTTTCATGGAAAAATCTGAAAAATTAAATTTTCTAAAAATGAAATAAATGCCTTATATACACCTCAAACATTCACTCTTAATCTGAAAATTGTTGTTTTTCGCAATATTTTTAGAAATTTGGGCTCTTATATTAAGAATAACACTTGCGCTGAAGAATCTTTTATGCTCATTTCTTGTTTTTTAGGATTTATTCTGGGTTTTATTTTGTTTATTGGATGAAAATGAACAACAATACACGCCATGGAAACATTTTGTTTGATATGATCGAGTGAGATTTTCACCTAGAACCCAAAGGGGGGGCACTTTTCATGGAAAAATGTGAAAAATTAAATTTTCTAAAAATGAAATAAATGCCTTCTATACATCTCAAACATTCAGTCTTAAACTTAAAGCTGTTGTTTTTCGCAATATTTTTTAGAAATTTGGGCTCTTTTAGTAACATTAACACTACGCTGAAGCATCTTTTATGCTCATTTCGTGTATTTCAGTATTTACTCTGGGTTTTATTTTGTTTATTTGATGAAAATGAACAACAATACACACCATGGAAACATTTTTGTTTGATATGTGTCGAGTGAGATTTTCACCAAGAACCCAAAGGGGGGGTATTGGCACTTTTCATGGAAAAAATGTGAAAATTAAATTTTCTAAAAATGAAATAAATGCCTTCTATACATCTCAAACATTCACTCTAAAACTGAAAATTGTTGTTTCTTTTCGCAATATTTTTAGAATTTTGGCTCTTTAAGTAACATAACACTTGCGCTGAAGCATCTTTTATGCTCATTTCTTGTCTTTTCAGTATTTAATGTGGGTTTTATTTTGTTTATTTGATGAAAATGAACAACAATACACACCATGGAAACATTTTTGTTTGATTTGTGTCGAGTGAGATTTTCACCTAGAACCCAAAGGGGGGGCACTTTTCATGGAAAAATGTGAAAAATTAAATATTGGCACTTTTCATGGAAAAATGTGAAAAATTAAATTTTTTAAAATTGAAATAAATGCCTTCTATACACCTCAAACATTCACTCTTAAGCAGAAGATTGTGGTTTTTCGCAATATTTTTAGAAATTTGGGCTCTTTTAGTAACATTAAACACTTGTGCTGAAGCATCTTTTATGCTCATTTCTTGCCCTTCAGGATTTATTCTGGGTTTTATTTTGTTTATTTAATGAAAATGAACAACATAACACACCATGGAAACATTTTTGTTTGATTAGTGTCGAGAGAGATTTTCACCTAGAATCCAAAGGGGGGGTATTGGCACTTTTCATGGAAAAATGTGAAAAATTAAATTTTTTAAAAATGAAATAAATGCCTTCTATACACCTCAAACATTCACCCTAAAACTGAAAATTGTTGTTTTTCGCAATATTTTTAGAAATTTGGGCTCTTTTAGTAACATAAACACTTGCGCTGAAGCATCTTTTATGCTTAATTCTTGTCTTTCAGGATTTATTCTGGGTTTTATTTTGTTTATTTGATGAAAATGAACACAAATACACACCATGGAAACATTTTTGTTTGATTTGTGTTGAGTGAGATTTTCACATAGAACCCAAAGGGGGTATTGGCACTTTTCATGGAAAAATCTGAAAAATTAAATTTTCTAAAAATGAAATAAATGCCTTATATACACCTCAAACATTCACTCTTAATCTGAAAATTGTTGTTTTTCGCAATATTTTTAGAAATTTGGGCTCTTATATTAAGAATAACACTTGCGCTGAAGAATCTTTTATGCTCATTTCTTGTTTTTTAGGATTTATTCTGGGTTTTATTTTGTTTATTGGATGAAAATGAACAACAATACACGCCATGGAAACATTTTTCTTGATATGATCGAGTGAGATTTTCACCTAGAACCCAAAGGGGGGGGCACTTTTCATGGAAAAATGTGAAAAATTAAATTTTCTAAAAATGAAATAAATGCCTTCTATACATCTCAAACATTCAGTCTTAAACTGAAAGCTGTTGTTTTTCGCAATATTTTTTAGAAATTTGGGCTCTTTTAGTAACATTAACACTACGCTGAAGCATCTTTTATGCTCATTTCGTGTATTTCAGTATTTACTCTGGGTTTTATTTTGTTTATTTGATGAAAATGAACAACAATACACACCATGGAAACATTTTTGTTTGATATGTGTCGAGTGAGATTTTCACCAAGAACCCAAAGGGGGGGTATTGGCACTTTTCATGGAAAAATGTGAAAATTAAATTTTCTAAAAATGAAATAAATGCCATCTATACATCTCAAACATTCACTCTAAAACTGAAAATTGTTGTTTTTCGCAATATTTTTAGAAATTTTGGCTCTTTAAGTAACATTAACACTTGCGCTGAAGCATCTTTTATGCTCATTTCTTGTCTTTCAGTATTTAATGTGGGTTTTATTTTGTTTATTTGATGAAAATGAATAACAATACACACCATGGAAACATTTTTGTTTGATTTGTGTCGAGTGAGATTTTCACCTAGAACCCAAAGGGGGGGCACTTTTCATGGAAAAATGTGAAAAATTAAATATTGGCACTTTTCATGGAAAAATGTGAAAAATTAAATTTTTTAAAATTGAAATAAATGCCTTCTATACACCTCAAACATTCACTCTTAAGCAGAAGATTGTGGTTTTTCGCAATATTTTTAGAAATTTGGGCTCTTTTAGTAACATTAACACTTGTGCTGAAGCATCTTTTATGCTCATTTCTTGCCCTTCAGGATTTATTCTGGGTTTTATTTTGTTTATTTAATGAAAATGTGCAACAATACACACCATTGTAACATTTTTGTTTGATTTGTGTCGAGTGAGATTTTCACCTAGAACCCAAAGGGGGGGGTATTGGCACTTTTCATGGAAAAATATGAAAAATTAAATTTTCTAAAAATGAAATAAATGCCTTCTATACATCTCAAACATTCAGTCTTAAACTGAAAGCTGTTGTTTTTCGCAATAT
Source organism: Hetaerina americana (assembly GCF_022747635.1). Classification (NCBI taxonomy): domain Eukaryota; kingdom Metazoa; phylum Arthropoda; class Insecta; order Odonata; family Calopterygidae; genus Hetaerina; species Hetaerina americana. The sequence goes on from NW_027286828.1 coordinate 40,039, forward strand.
TTTTTAGAAATTTGGGCTCTTTTAGTAACATTAACACTTGCGCTGAAGCATCTTTTATGCTCATTTCGTGTATTTCAGTATTTACTCTGGGTTTTATTTTGTTTATTTGATGAAAATGAACAACAATGCACACCATGGAAACATTTTTGTTTGATTTGTGTCGAGTGAGATTTTCACCTAGAACCCAAAGGGGGGGGTATTGGAACTTTTCATGGAAAAATGTAAAAAAAATTAAATTTTCTATAATTGAAATAAATGCCTTCTATACACCTCAAACATTCACTCTAAATCTGAAAATTGTTGTTTTTCGCAATATTTTTAGAAATTTGGGCTCTTTAAGTAACATTAACACTTGCGCTGAAGCATCTTTTATGCTCATTTCTTGTCTTTCAGGATTTATTCTGGGTTTTATTTTGTTTTAATTGATGAAAATGAACAACAATACACACCATGGAAACATTTTTGTTTGAATTTTTCGAGTGAGAATTTCACCTAGGACCCAGAGGGTGGGGTATCGGAACTTTTCATGGAAAAATGTGAAAAATTAAATTTTCTAAAAATGAAATAAATGCCTTCTATACACCTCAAACATTCACTCTAAAACTGAAAATTGTTGTTTTTCGCAATATTTTTAGAAATTTGGGCTCTTTTAGTAACATTAACACTTGCGTTGAAGCATCTTTTATGCTTATTTCTTGTATTTCAGTATTTATTCTGGGTTTTATTTTGTTTATTTGATGAAAATGAACAACAATACACACCATGGAAACATTTTTGTTTGATATGTGTCGAGTGAGATTTTCACCAAGAACCCAAAGGGGGGGGGGTATTGGCACTTTTCATGGAAAAATGTGAAAAATTAAATTTTCTAAAAATGAAATAAATGCCTTCTATACATCTCAAACATTCACTCTAAAACTGAAAATTGTTGTTTTTCGCAATATTTTTAGAAATTTTGGCTCTTTAAGTAACATTAACACTTGCGCTGAAGCATCTTTTATGCTTAATTCTTGTCTTTCAGGATTTATTCTGGGTTTTATTTTGTTTATTTGATGAAAATGAACAACAATACACACCATGGAAACATTTTTGTTTGATTTGTGTCGAGTGAGAATTTCACCTAGTACCCAAAGGGGGGGGTATCGGCACTTTTCATGGAAAAATGTGAAAAATTAAATTTTCTAAAAATGAAATAAATGCCTTCTATACACCTCAAACATTCACTCTTAAACTGAAAATTGTTGTTTTTTGCAAAATTTTTAGAAATTTGGGCTCTTTTAGTAACATTAACACTTGCGTTGAAGCATCTTTTATGCTTATTTCTTGTATTTCAGTATTTATTCTGAGTTTTATTTTGTTTCTTTGATGAAAATGAACAACAATACACACCATGGAAACATTTTTGTTTGATATGTGTCGAGTGAGATTTTCACCAAGAACCCAAAGGGGGGGGTATTGGCACTTTTCATGGAAAAATGTGAAAAATTAAATTTTCTAAAAATGAAATAAATGCCTTCTATACACCTCAAACATTCACTCTAAAACTGAAAATTGTTGTTTTTCGCAATATTTTTAGAAATTTGGGCTCTTTTAGTAACATTAACACTTGCGTTGAAGCATCTTTTATGCTTATTTCTTGTATTTCAGGATTTATTCTGGGTTTTATTTTGTTTATTTGATGAAAATGAACAACAATACACACCATGGAAACATTTTTGTTTGATTTGTGTCGAGAGAGATTTTCACCTAGAATCCAAAGGGGGTATTGGCACTTTTCATGGAAAAATGTGAAAAATTAAATTTTCTAAAAATGAAATAAATGCCTTCTATACATCTCAAACATTCACTCTAAAACTGAAAATTGTTGTTTTTCGCAATATGTTTAGAAATTTTAGCCCTTTAAGTAACATTAACACTTGCGCTGAAGCATCTTTTATGCTTAATTCTTGTCTTTCAGGATTTATTCTGGGTTTTATTTTGTTTATTTGATGAAAATGAACAACAATACACACCATGGAAACATTTTTGTTTGATTTGTGTCGAGAGAGATTTTCACCTAGAACACAAAGGGGGGGTATTGGCACTTTTCATGGAAAAATGTGAAAAATTAAATTTTCTGAAAATGAAATAAATGCCTTCTATACAATTCAAACATTCACTCTTAAACTGAAAAATGTTGTTTTTCGCAAAATTTTTTGAAATTTTGGCTCTTTTAGTAACTTTAACACTTGCGCTGAAGCATCTTTTATGCTCATTTCTTGTCTTTCAGTATTTAATGTGGGTTTTATTTTGTTTATTTGATGAAAATGAACAACAATACACACCATGGAAACATTTTTGTTTGATTTGTGTCGAGAGAGATTTTCATCTAGAACCCAAAGGGGGGGCACTTTTCATGGAAAAATGTGAAAAATTAAATATTGGCACTTTTCATGGAAAAATGTGAAAAATTAAATTTTCTAAAAATGAAATAAATGCCTTCTATACACCTCAAACATTCACTCTAAAACTGAAAATTGTTGTTTTTCGCAATATTTTTAGAAATTTGGGCTCTTTTAGTAACATTAACACTTGCGTTGAAGCATCTTTTATGCTTATTTCTTGTATTTCAGTATTTATTCTGGGTTTTATTTTGTTTATTTGATGAAAATGAACAACAATACACACCATGGAAACATTTTTGTTTGATTTGTGTCGAGAGAGATTTTCACCTAGAACACAAAGGGGGGGTATTGGCACTTTTCATGGAAAAATGTGAAAAATTAAATTTTCTGAAAATGAAATAAATGCCTTCTATACAATTCAAACATTCACTCTTAAACTGAAAAATGTTGTTTTTCGCAAAATTTTTTGAAATTTTGGCTCTTTTAGTAACTTTAACACTTGCGCTGAAGCATCTTTTATGCTTAATTCTTGTATTTCAGTATTTATTCTGGGTTTAATTTTGTTTATTTGATGAAAATGAACAACAATACACACCATGGAAACATTTTTGTTTGATTTGTGTCGAGAGAGATTTTCACCTAGAACACAAAGGGGGGGTATTGGCACTTTTCATGGAAAAATGTGAAAAATTAAATTTTCTGAAAATGAAATAAATGCCTTCTATACAATTCAAACATTCACTCTTAAACTGAAAAATGTTGTTTTTCGCAAATTTTTTTGAAATTTTGGCTCTTTTAGTAACTTTAACACTTGCGCTGAAGCATCTTTTATGCTCATTTCTTGTCTTTCAGTATTTAATGTGGGTTTTATTTTGTTTATTTGATGAAAATGAACAACAATACACACCATGGAAACATTTTTGTTTGATTTGTGTCGAGAGAGATTTTCACCTAGAACCCAAAGGGGGGGCACTTTTCATGGAAAAATGTGAAAAATTAAATATTGGCACTTTTCATGGAAAAATGTGAAAAATTAAATTTTCTAAAAATGAAATAAATGCCTTCTATACACCTCAAACATTCACTCTAAAACTGAAAATTGTTGTTTTTCGCAATATTTTTAGAAATTTGGGCTCTTTTAGTAACATTACCACTTGCGTTGAAGCATCTTTTATGCTTATTTCTTGTATTTCAGTATTTATTCTGGGTTTTATTTTGTTTATTTGATGAAAATGAACAACAATACACACCATGGAAACATTTTTGTTTGATATGTGTCGATTGAGATTTTCACCAAGAACCCAAAGGGGGGGGTATTGTCACTTTTCATGGAAAAATGTGAAAAATTAAATTTTCTAAAAATGAAATAAATGCCTTCTATACACCTCAAACATTCACTCTTAATCTGAAAATTGTGGTTTTTCGCAATATTTTTAGACATTTGGGCTCTTTTAGAAACATTAACACTTGCGCTGAAGCATCTTTTATGCTTAATTCTTGTCTTTCAGGATTTATTCTGGGTTTTATTTTGTTTATTTGATGAAAATGAACAACAATACACACCATGGAAACATTTTTGTTTGATTAGTGTCGAGAGAGATTTTCACCTAGAATCCAAAGGGGGGGTATTGGCACTTTTCATGGAAAAATGTGAAAAATTAAATTTTTTAAAAATGAAATAAATGCCTTCTATACACCTCAAACATTCACCCTAAAACTGAAAATTGTTGTTTTTCGCAATATTTTTAGAAATTTGGGCTCTTTTAGTAACATAAACACTTGCGCTGAAGCATCTTTTATGCTCATTTCTTGTCTTTCAGGATTTATTCTGGGTTTTATTTTGTTTATTTGATGAAAATGAACAAAAATACACACCATGGAAACATTTTTGTTTGATTTGTGTCGAGTGAGATTTTCACATAGAACCCAAAGGGGGGGGTATTGGCACTTTTCATGGAAAAATCTGAAAAATTAAATTTTCTAAAAATGAAATAAATGCCTTATATGCACCTCAAACATTCACTCTTAATCTGAAAATTGTTGTTTTTCGCAATATTTTTAGAAATTTGGGCTCTTATATTAAGAATAACACTTGCGCTGAAGAATCTTTTATGCTCATTTCTTATCTTTTAGGATTTATTCTGGGTTTTATTTTGTTTATTGGATGAAAATGAACAACAATACACACCATGGAAACATTTTTGTTTGATATGATCGAGTGAGATTTTCACCTAGAACCCAAAGGGGGGGCACTTTTCATGGAAAAATGTGAAAAATTAAATTTTCTAAAAATGAATTAAATGCCTTCTATACATCTCAAACATTCAGTCTTAAACTGAAAGCAATTGTTTTTCGCAATATTTTTTAGAAATTTGGGCTCTTTTAGTAACATTAACACTTGCGCTGAAGCATCTTTTATGCTCATTTCGTGTATTTCAGTATTTACTCTGGGTTTTATTTTGTTTATTTGATGAAAATGAACAACAATACACACCATGGAAACATTTTTGTTTGATATGTGTCGAGTGAGATTTTCACCAAGAACCCAAAGGGGGGGGTATTGGCACTTTTCATGGAAAAATGTGAAAAATTAAATTTTCTAAAAATGAAATAAATGCCTTCTATACACCTCAAAAATTCAATCTAAAACTGAAAATTGTTGTTTTTCGCAATATTTTTGGAAATTTGGGCTCTTTTAGTAACATTAACACTTGCGTTGAAGCATCTTTTATGCTTATTTCTTGTATTTCAGGATTTATTCTGGGTTTTATTTTGTTTATTTGATGAAAATGAACAACAATACACACCATGGAAACATTTTTGTTTGATTTGTGTCGAGAGAGATTTTCACCTAGAATCCAAAGGGGGGGTATTGGCACTTTTCATGGAAAAATGTGAAAAATTAATTTTCTAAAAATGAAATAAATGCCTTCTACACATCTCAAACATTCACTCTAAAACTGAAAATTGTTGTTTTTCGCAATATTTTTAGAAATTTTGGCCCTTTAAGTAACATTAACACTTGCGCTGAAGCATCTTTTATGCTTAATTCTTGTCTTTCAGGATTTATTCTGGGTTTTATTTTGTTTATTTGATGAAAATGAACAACAATACACACCATGGAAACATTTTTGTTTGATTAGTGTCGAGAGAGATTTTCACCTAGAATCCAAAGGGGGGGTATTGGCACTTTTCATGGAAAAATGTGAAAAATTAAATTTTTTAAAAATGAAATAAATGCCTTCTATACACCTCAAACATTCACCCTAAAACTGAAAATTGTTGTTTTTCGCAATATTTTTAGAAATTTGGGCTCTTTTAGTAACATAAACACTTGCGCTGAAGCATCTTTTATGCTTAATTCTTGTCTTTCAGGATTTATTCTGGGTTTTATTTTGTTTATTTGATGAAAATGAACAAAAATACACACCATGGAAACATTTTTGTTTGATTTGTGTCGAGTGAGATTTTCACATAGAACCCAAAGGGGGGGGTATTGGCACTTTTCATGGAAAAATCTGAAAAATTAAATTTTCTAAAAATGAAATAAATGCCTTATATGCACCTCAAACATTCACTCTTAATCTGAAAATTGTTGTTTTTCGCAATATTTTTAGAAATTTGGGCTCTTATATTAAGAATAACACTTGCGCTGAAGAATCTTTTATGCTCATTTCTTATCTTTTAGGATTTATTCTGGGTTTTATTTTGTTTATTGGATGAAAATGAACAACAATACACACCATGGAAACATTTTTGTTTGATATGATCGAGTGAGATTTTCACCTAGAACCCAAAGGGGGGGCACTTTTCATGGAAAAATGTGAAAAATTAACTTTTCTAAAAATGAAATAAATGCCTTCTATACATCTCAAACATTCAGTCAAAAACTGAAAGCAATTGTTTTTCGCAATATTTTTTAGAAATTTGGGCTCTTTTAGTAACATTAACACTTGCGCTGAAGCATCTTTTATGCTCATTTCGTGTATTTCAGTATTTACTCTGGGTTTTATTTTGTTAATTTGATGAAAATGAACAACAATACACACCATGGAAACATTTTTGTTTGATATGTGTCGAGTGAGATTTTCACCAAGAACCCAAAGGGGGGGGTATTGGCACTTTTCATGGAAAAATGTGAAAATTAAATTTTCTAAAAATGAAATAAATGCCTTCTATACATCTCAAACATTCACTCTAAAACTGAAAATTGTTGTTTTTCGCAATATTTTTAGAAATTTTGGCTCTTTAAGTAACATTAACACTTGCGCTGAAGCATCTTTTATGCTCATTTCTTGTCTTTCAGTATTTAATGTGGGTTTTATTTTGTTTATTTGATGAAAATGAACAACAATACACACCATGGAAACATTTTTGTTTGATATGTGTCGAGTGAGATTTTCACCTAGAACCCAAAGGGGGGGCACTTTTCATGGAAAAATGTGAAAAATTAAATATTGGCACTTTTCATGGAAAAATGTGAAAAATTAAATTTTTTAAAATTGAAATAAATGCCTCCTATACACCTCAAACATTCACTCTTAAGCAGAAGATTGTGGTTTTTCGCAATATTTTTAGAAATTTGGGCTCTTTTAGTAACATTAACACTTGTGCTGAAGCATCTTTTATGCTCATTTCTTGCCCTTCAGGATTTATTCTGGGTTTTATTTTGTTTATTTAATGAAAATGAGCAACAATACACACCATGGAAACATTTTTGTTTGAATTGTGTCGAGTGAGAATTTCACCTAGGACCCAAAGGGGGGGGTATCGGCACTTTTCATGGAAAAATGTGAAAAATTAAATTTTCTAAAAATGAAATAAATGCCTTCTATACACCTCAAACATTCACTCTAAAACTGAAAATTGTTGTTTTTTGCAATATTTTTAGAAATTTGGGCTCTTTTAGTAACATTAACACTTGCGTTGAAGCATCTTTTATGCTTATTTCTTGTATTTCATTATTTATTCTGAGTTTTATTTTGTTTATTTGATGAAAATGAACAACAATACACACCATGGAAACATTTTTGTTTGATATGTGTCGAGTGAGATTTTCACCAAGAACCCAAAGGGGGGGGTATTGGCACTTTTCATGGAAAAATGTGAAAAATTAAATTTTCTAAAAATGAAATAAATGCCTTCTATACACCTCAAACATTCACTCTAAAACTGAAAATTGTTGTTTTTCGCAATATTTTTAGAAATTTGGGCTCTTTTAGTAACAATAACACTTGCGTTGAAGCATCTTTTATGCTTATTTCTTGTATTTCAGGATTTATTCTGGGTTTTATTTTGTTTATTTGATGAAAATGAACAACAATACACACCATGGAAACATTTTTGTTTGATTTGTGTCGAGAGAGATTTTCACCTAGAATCCAAAGGGGGGGTATTGGCACTTTTCATGGAAAAATGTGAAAAATTAAACTTTCTAAAAATGAAATAAATGCCTTCTATACATCTCAAACATTCACTCTAAAACTGAAAATTGTTGTTTTTCGCAATATTTTTAGAAATTTTGGCCCTTTCAGTAACATTAACACTTGCGCTGAAGCATCTTTAATGCTTAATTCTTGTCTTTTAGGATTTTTTCTGGGTTTTATTTTGTTTATTTGATGAAAATGAACAACAATACACACCATGGAAACATTTTTGTTTGATTAGTGTCGAGAGAGATTTTCACATAGAACCCAAAGGGGGGGGTATTGGCACTTTTCATGGAAAAATCTGAAAAATTAAATTTTCTAAAAATGAAATAAATGCCTTATATACACCTCAAACATTCACTCTTAATCTGAAAATTGTTGTTTTTCGCAATATTTTTAGAAATTTGGGCTCTTATATTAAGAATAACACTTGCGCTGAAGAATCTTTTATGCTCATTTCTTGTTTTTTAGGATTTATTCTGGGTTTTATTTTGTTTATTGGATGAAAATGAACAACAATACACGCCATGGAAACATTTTGTTTGATATGATCGAGTGAGATTTTCACCTAGAACCCAAAGGGGGGGCACTTTTCATGGAAAAATGTGAAAAATTAAATTTTCTAAAAATGAAATAAATGCCTTCTATACATCTCAAACATTCAGTCTTAAACTTAAAGCTGTTGTTTTTCGCAATATTTTTTAGAAATTTGGGCTCTTTTAGTAACATTAACACTACGCTGAAGCATCTTTTATGCTCATTTCGTGTATTTCAGTATTTACTCTGGGTTTTATTTTGTTTATTTGATGAAAATGAACAACAATACACACCATGGAAACATTTTTGTTTGATATGTGTCGAGTGAGATTTTCACCAAGAACCCAAAGGGGGGGTATTGGCACTTTTCATGGAAAAATGTGAAAATTAAATTTTCTAAAAATGAAATAAATGCCATCTATACATCTCAAACATTCACTCTAAAACTGAAAATTGTTGTTTTTCGCAATATTTTTAGAAATTTTGGCTCTTTAAGTAACATTAACACTTGCGCTGAAGCATCTTTTATGCTCATTTCTTGTCTTTCAGTATTTAATGTGGGTTTTATTTTGTTTATTTGATGAAAATGAATAACAATACACACCATGGAAACATTTTTGTTTGATTTGTGTCGAGTGAGATTTTCACCTAGAACCCAAAGGGGGGGCACTTTTCATGGAAAAATGTGAAAAATTAAATATTGGCACTTTTCATGGAAAAATGTGAAAAATTAAATTTTTTAAAATTGAAATAAATGCCTTCTATACACCTCAAACATTCACTCTTAAGCAGAAGATTGTGGTTTTTCGCAATATTTTTAGAAATTTGGGCTCTTTTAGTAACATTAACACTTGTGCTGAAGCATCTTTTATGCTCATTTCTTGCCCTTCAGGATTTATTCTGGGTTTTATTTTGTTTATTTAATGAAAATGTGCAACAATACACACCATTGTAACATTTTTGTTTGATTTGTGTCGAGTGAGATTTTCACCTAGAACCCAAAGGGGGGGGTATTGGCACTTTTCATGGAAAAATATGAAAAATTAAATTTTCTAAAAATGAAATAAATGCCTTCTATACATCTCAAACATTCAGTCTTAAACTGAAAGCTGTTGTTTTTCGCAATATTTTTTAGAAATTTGGGCTCTTTTAGTAACATTAACACTTGCGCTGAAGCATCTTTTATGCTCATTTCGTGTATTTCAGTATTTACTCTGGGTTTTATTTTGTTTATTTGATGAAAATGAACAACAATGCACACCATGGAAACATTTTTGTTTGATTTGTGTCGAGTGAGATTTTCACCTAGAACCCAAAGGGGGGGGTATTGGAACTTTTCATGGAAAAATGTAAAAAAAATTAAATTTTCTATAATTGAAATAAATGCCTTCTATACACCTCAAACATTCACTCTAAATCTGAAAATTGTTGTTTTTCGCAATATTTTTAGAAATTTGGGCTCTTTAAGTAACATTAACACTTGCGCTGAAGCATCTTTTATGCTCATTTCTTGTCTTTCAGGATTTATTCTGGGTTTTATTTTGTTTTAATTGATGAAAATGAACAACAATACACACCATGGAAACATTTTTGTTTGAATTTTTCGAGTGAGAATTTCACCTAGGACCCAGAGGGTGGGGTATCGGAACTTTTCATGGAAAAATGTGAAAAATTAAATTTTCTAAAAATGAAATAAATGCCTTCTATACACCTCAAACATTCACTCTAAAACTGAAAATTGTTGTTTTTCGCAATATTTTTAGAAATTTGGGCTCTTTTAGTAACATTAACACTTGCGTTGAAGCATCTTTTATGCTTATTTCTTGTATTTCAGTATTTATTCTGGGTTTTATTTTGTTTATTTGATGAAAATGAACAACAATACACACCATGGAAACATTTTTGTTTGATATGTGTCGAGTGAGATTTTCACCAAGATCCCAAAGGGGGGGGGGTATTGGCACTTTTCATGGAAAAATGTGAAAAATTAAATTTTCTAAAAATGAAATAAATGCCTTCTATACATCTCAAACATTCACTCTAAAACTGAAAATTGTTGTTTTTCGCAATATTTTTAGAAATTTTGGCTCTTTAAGTAACATTAACACTTGCGCTGAAGCATCTTTTATGCTTAATTCTTGTCTTTCAGGATTTATTCTGGGTTTTATTTTGTTTATTTGATGAAAATGAACAACAATACACACCATGGAAACATTTTTGTTTGATTTGTGTCGAGTGAGAATTTCACCTAGTACCCAAAGGGGGGGGTATCGGCACTTTTCATGGAAAAATGTGAAAAATTAAATTTTCTAAAAATGAAATAAATGCCTTCTATACACCTCAAACATTCACTCTTAAACTGAAAATTGTTGTTTTTTGCAAAATTTTTAGAAATTTGGGCTCTTTTAGTAACATTAACACTTGCGTTGAAGCATCTTTTATGCTTATTTCTTGTATTTCAGTATTTATTCTGAGTTTTATTTTGTTTCTTTGATGAAAATGAACAACAATACACACCATGGAAACATTTTTGTTTGATATGTGTCGAGTGAGATTTTCACCAAGAACCCAAAGGGGGGGGTATTGGCACTTTTCATGGAAAAATGTGAAAAATTAAATTTTCTAAAAATGAAATAAATGCCTTCTATACACCTCAAACATTCACTCTAAAACTGAAAATTGTTGTTTTTCGCAATATTTTTAGAAATTTGGGCTCTTTTAGTAACATTAACACTTGCGTTGAAGCATCTTTTATGCTTATTTCTTGTATTTCAGGATTTATTCTGGGTTTTATTTTGTTTATTTGATGAAAATGAACAACAATACACACCATGGAAACATTTTTGTTTGATTTGTGTCGAGAGAGATTTTCACCTAGAATCCAAAGGGGGTATTGGCACTTTTCATGGAAAAATGTGAAAAATTAAATTTTCTAAAAATGAAATAAATGCCTTCTATACATCTCAAACATTCACTCTAAAACTGAAAATTGTTGTTTTTCGCAATATGTTTAGAAATTTTAGCCCTTTAAGTAACATTAACACTTGCGCTGAAGCATCTTTTATGCTTAATTCTTGTCTTTCAGGATTTATTCTGGGTTTTATTTTGTTTATTTGATGAAAATGAACAACAATACACACCATGGAAACATTTTTGTTTGATTTGTGTCGAGAGAGATTTTCACCTAGAACACAAAGGGGGGGTATTGGCACTTTTCATGGAAAAATGTGAAAAATTAAATTTTCTGAAAATGAAATAAATGCCTTCTATACAATTCAAACATTCACTCTTAAACTGAAAAATGTTGTTTTTTCGCAAAATTTTTGAAATTTTGGCTCTTTTAGTAACTTTAACACTTGCGCTGAAGCATCTTTTATGCTCATTTCTTGTCTTTCAGTATTTAATGTGGGTTTTATTTTGTTTATTTGATGAAAATGAACAACAATACACACCATGGAAACATTTTTGTTTGATTTGTGTCGAGAGAGATTTTCATCTAGAACCCAAAGGGGGGGCACTTTTCATGGAAAAATGTGAAAAATTAAATATTGGCACTTTTCATGGAAAAATGTGAAAAATTAAATTTTCTAAAAATGAAATAAATGCCTTCTATACACCTCAAACATTCACTCTAAAACTGAAAATTGTTGTTTTTCGCAATATTTTTAGAAATTTGGGCTCTTTTAGTAACATTAACACTTGCGTTGAAGCATCTTTTATGCTTATTTCTTGTATTTCAGTATTTATTCTGGGTTTTATTTTGTTTATTTGATGAAAATGAACAACAATACACACCATGGAAACATTTTTGTTTGATTTGTGTCGAGAGAGATTTTCACCTAGAACACAAAGGGGGGGTATTGGCACTTTTCATGGAAAAATGTGAAAAATTAAATTTTCTGAAAATGAAATAAATGCCTTCTATACAATTCAAACATTCACTCTTAAACTGAAAAATGTTGTTTTTCGCAAAATTTTTTGAAATTTTGGCTCTTTTAGTAACTTTAACACTTGCGCTGAAGCATCTTTTATGCTTAATTCTTGTATTTCAGTATTTATTCTGGGTTTAATTTTGTTTATTTGATGAAAATGAACAACAATACACACCATGGAAACATTTTTGTTTGATTTGTGTCGAGAGAGATTTTCACCTAGAACACAAAGGGGGGGTATTGGCACTTTTCATGGAAAAATGTGAAAAATTAAATTTTCTGAAAATGAAATAAATGCCTTCTATACAATTCAAACATTCACTCTTAAACTGAAAAATGTTGTTTTTCGCAAATTTTTTTGAAATTTTGGCTCTTTTAGTAACTTTAACACTTGCGCTGAAGCATCTTTTATGCTCATTTCTTGTCTTTCAGTATTTAATGTGGGTTTTATTTTGTTTATTTGATGAAAATGAACAACAATACACACCATGGAAACATTTTTGTTTGATTTGTGTCGAGAGAGATTTTCACCTAGAACCCAAAGGGGGGGCACTTTTCATGGAAAAATGTGAAAAATTAAATATTGGCACTTTTCATGGAAAAATGTGAAAAATTAAATTTTCTAAAAATGAAATAAATGCCTTCTATACACCTCAAACATTCACTCTAAAACTGAAAATTGTTGTTTTTCGCAATATTTTTAGAAATTTGGGCTCTTTTAGTAACATTACCACTTGCGTTGAAGCATCTTTTATGCTTATTTCTTGTATTTCAGTATTTATTCTGGGTTTTATTTTGTTTATTTGATGAAAATGAACAACAATACACACCATGGAAACATTTTTGTTTGATATGTGTCGATTGAGATTTTCACCAAGAACCCAAAGGGGGGGGTATTGTCACTTTTCATGGAAAAATGTGAAAAATTAAATTTTCTAAAAATGAAATAAATGCCTTCTATACACCTCAAACATTCACTCTTAATCTGAAAATTGTGGTTTTTCGCAATATTTTTAGACATTTGGGCTCTTTTAGAAACATTAACACTTGCGCTGAAGCATCTTTTATGCTTAATTCTTGTCTTTCAGGATTTATTCTGGGTTTTATTTTGTTTATTTGATGAAAATGAACAACAATACACACCATGGAAACATTTTTGTTTGATTAGTGTCGAGAGAGATTTTCACCTAGAATCCAAAGGGGGGGTATTGGCACTTTTCATGGAAAAATGTGAAAAATTAAATTTTTTAAAAATGAAATAAATGCCTTCTATACACCTCAAACATTCACCCTAAAACTGAAAATTGTTGTTTTTCGCAATATTTTTAGAAATTTGGGCTCTTTTAGTAACATAAACACTTGCGCTGAAGCATCTTTTATGCTCATTTCTTGTCTTTCAGGATTTATTCTGGGTTTTATTTTGTTTATTTGATGAAAATGAACAAAAATACACACCATGGAAACATTTTTGTTTGATTTGTGTCGAGTGAGATTTTCACATAGAACCCAAAGGGGGGGGTATTGGCACTTTTCATGGAAAAATCTGAAAAATTAAATTTTCTAAAAATGAAATAAATGCCTTATATGCACCTCAAACATTCACTCTTAATCTGAAAATTGTTGTTTTTCGCAATATTTTTAGAAATTTGGGCTCTTATATTAAGAATAACACTTGCGCTGAAGAATCTTTTATGCTCATTTCTTATCTTTTAGGATTTATTCTGGGTTTTATTTTGTTTATTGGATGAAAATGAACAACAATACACACCATGGAAACATTTTTGTTTGATATGATCGAGTGAGATTTTCACCTAGAACCCAAAGGGGGGGCACTTTTCATGGAAAAATGTGAAAAATTAAATTTTCTAAAAATGAATTAAATGCCTTCTATACATCTCAAACATTCAGTCTTAAACTGAAAGCAATTGTTTTTCGCAATATTTTTTAGAAATTTGGGCTCTTTTAGTAACATTAACACTTGCGCTGAAGCATCTTTTATGCTCATTTCGTGTATTTCAGTATTTACTCTGGGTTTTATTTTGTTTATTTGATGAAAATGAACAACAATACACACCATGGAAACATTTTTGTTTGATATGTGTCGAGTGAGATTTTCACCAAGAACCCAAAGGGGGGGGTATAGGCACTTTTCATGGAAAAATGTGAAAATTAAATTTTCTAAAAATGAAATAAATGCCTTCTATACATCTCAAACATTCACTCTAAAACTGAAAATTGTTGTTTTTCGCAATATTTTTAGAAATTTTGGCTCTTTAAGTAACATTAACACTTGCGCTGAAGCATCTTTTATGCTCATTTCTTGTCTTTCAGTATTTAATGTGGGTTTTATTTTGTTTATTTGATGAAAATGAACAACAATACACACCATGGAAACATTTTTGTTTGATATGTGTCGAGTGAGATTTTCACCAAGAACCCAAAGGGGGGGGTATTGGCACTTTTCATGGAAAAATGTGAAAATTAAATTTTCTAAAAATGAAATAAATGCCTTCTATACATCTCAAACATTCACTCTAAAACTGAAAATTGTTGTTTTTCGCAATATTTTTAGAAATTTTGGCTCTTTAAGTAACATTAACACTTGCGCTGAAGCATCTTTTATGCTCATTTCTTGTCTTTCAGTATTTAATGTGGGTTTTATTTTGTTTATTTGATGAAAATGAACAACAATACACACCATGGAAACATTTTTGTTTGATTTGTGTCGAGTTAGATTTTCACCTAGAACCCAAAGGGGGGGCACTTTTCATGGAAAAATGTGAAAAATTAAATATTGGCACTTTTCATGGAAAAATGTGAAAAATTAAATTTTTTAAAATTGAAATAAATGCCTTCTATACACCTCAAACATTGACTCTTAAGCAGAAGATTGTGGTTTTTCGCAATATTTTTAGAAATTTGGGCTCTTTTAGTAACATTAACACTTGTGCTGAAGCATCTTTTATGCTCATTTCTTGCCCTTCAGGATTTATTCTGGGTTTTATTTTGTTTATTTAATGAAAATGAGCAACAATACACACCATTGTAACATTTTTGTTTGATTTGTGTCCAGTGAGATTTTCACCTAGAACCCAAAGGGGGGGGTATTGGAACTTTTCATGGAAAAATGTAAAAAAAATTAAATTTTCTAAAATTGAAATAAATGCCTTCTATACACCTCAAACATTCACTCTAAATCTGAAAATTGTTGTTTTTCGCAATATTTTTAGAAATTTGGGCTCTTTAAGTAACATTAACACTTGCGCTGAAGCATCTTTTATGCTCATTTCTTGTCTTTCAGGATTTATTCTGGGTTTTATTTTGTTTATTTGATGAAAATGAACAACAATACACACCATGGAAACATTTTTGTTTGAATTTTTCGAGTGAGAATTTCACCTAGGACCCAGAGGGTGGGGTATCGGCACTTTTCATGGAAAAATGTGAAAAATTAAATTTTCTAAAAATGAAATAAATGCCTTCTATACACCTCAAACATTCACTCTAAAACTGAAAATTGTTGTTTTTCGCAATATTTTTAGAAATTTGGGCTCTTTTAGTAACATAAACACTTGCGTTGAAGCATCTTTAATGCTTATTTCTTGTATTTCAGTATTTATTCTGGGTTTTATTTTGTTTATTTGATGAAAATGAACAACAATACACACCATGGAAACATTTTTGTTTGAATTGTGTCGAGTGAGAATTTCACCTAGGACCCAAAGGGGGGGGTATCGGCACTTTTCATGGAAAAATGTGAAAAATTAAATTTTCTAAAAATGAAATAAATGCCTTCTATACACCTCAAACATTCACTCTAAAACTGAAAATTGTTGTTTTTTGCAATATTTTTAGAAATTTGGGCTCTTTTAGTAACATTAACACTTGCGTTGAAGCATCTTTTATGCTTATTTCTTGTATTTCAGTATTTATTCTGAGTTTTATTTTGTTTATTTGATGAAAATGAACAACAATACACACCATGGAAACATTTTTGTTTGATATGTGTCGAGTGAGATTTTCACCAAGAACCCAAAGGGGGGGGTATTGGCACTTTTCATGGAAAAATGTGAAAAATTAAATTTTCTAAAAATGAAATAAATGCCTTCTATACACCTCAAACATTCACTCTAAAACTGAAAATTGTTGTTTTTCGCAATATTTTTAGAAATTTGGGCTCTTTTAGTAACAATAACACTTGCGTTGAAGCATCTTTTATGCTTATTTCTTGTATTTCAGGATTTATTCTGGGTTTTATTTTGTTTATTTGATGAAAATGAACAACAATACACACCATGGAAACATTTTTGTTTGATTTGTGTCGAGAGAGATTTTCACCTAGAATCCAAAGGGGGGGTATTGGCACTTTTCATGGAAAAATGTGAAAAATTAAACTTTCTAAAAATGAAATAAATGCCTTCTATACATCTCAAACATTCACTCTAAAACTGAAAATTGTTGTTTTTCGCAATATTTTTAGAAATTTTGGCCCTTTCAGTAACATTAACACTTGCGCTGAAGCATCTTTTATGCTTAATTCTTGTCTTTCAGGATTTTTTCTGGGTTTTATTTGGTTTATTTGATGAAAATGAACAACAATACACACCATGGAAACATTTTTGTTTGATTAGTGTCGAGAGAGATTTTCACCTAGAATCCAAAGGGGGGGTATTGGCACTTTTCATGGAAAAATGTGAAAAATTAAATTTTTTAAAAATGAAATAAATGCCTTCTATACACCTCAAACATTCACCCTAAAACTGAAAATTGTTGTTTTTCGCAATATTTTTAGAAATTTGGGCTCTTTTAGTAACATAAACACTTGCGCTGAAGCATCTTTTATGCTTAATTCTTGTCTTTCAGGATTTATTCTGGGTTTTATTTTGTTTATTTGATGAAAATGAACACAAATACACACCATGGAAACATTTTTGTTTGATTTGTGTTGAGTGAGATTTTCACATAGAACCCAAAGGGGGGGGTATTGGCACTTTTCATGGAAAAATCTGAAAAATTAAATTTTCTAAAAATGAAATAAATGCCTTATATACACCTCAAACATTCACTCTTAATCTGAAAATTGTTGTTTTTCGCAATATTTTTAGAAATTTGGGCTCTTATATTAAGAATAACACTTGCGCTGAAGAATCTTTTATGCTCATTTCTTGTTTTTTAGGATTTATTCTGGGTTTTATTTTGTTTATTGGATGAAAATGAACAACAATACACGCCATGGAAACATTTTGTTTGATATGATCGAGTGAGATTTTCACCTAGAACCCAAAGGGGGGGCACTTTTCATGGAAAAATGTGAAAAATTAAATTTTCTAAAAATGAAATAAATGCCTTCTATACATCTCAAACATTCAGTCTTAAACTGAAAGCTGTTGTTTTCCGCAATATTTTTTAGAAATTTGGGCTCTTTTAGTAACATTAACACTACGCTGAAGCATCTTTTATGCTCATTTCGTGTATTTCAGTATTTACTCTGGGTTTTATTTTGTTTATTTGATGAAAATGAACAACAATACACACCATGGAAACATTTTTGTTTGATATGTGTCGAGTGAGATTTTCACCAAGAACCCAAAGGGGGGGTATTGGCACTTTTCATGGAAAAATGTGAAAATTAAATTTTCTAAAAATGAAATAAATGCCTTCTATACATCTCAAACATTCACTCTTAAACTGAAAATTGTTGTTTTTCGCAATATTTTTAGAAATTTTGGCTCTTTAAGTAACATTAACACTTGCGCTGAAGCATCTTTTATGCTCATTTCTTGTCTTTCAGTATTTAATGTGGGTTTTATTTTGTTTATTTGATGAAAATGAACAACAATACACACCATGGAAACATTTTTGTTTGATTTGTGTCGAGTTAGATTTTCACCTAGAACCCAAAGGGGGGGCACTTTTCATGGAAAAATGTGAAAAATTAAATATTGGCACTTTTCATGGAAAAATGTGAAAAATTAAATTTTTTAAAATTGAAATAAATGCCTTCTATACACCTCAAACATTCACTCTTAAGCAGAAGATTGTGGTTTTTCGCAATATTTTTAGAAATTTGGGCTCTTTTAGTAACATTAACACTTGTGCTGAAGCATCTTTTATGCTCATTTCTTGCCCTTCAGGATTTATTCTGGGTTTTATTTTGTTTATTTAATGAAAATGAGCAACAATACACACCATTGTAACATTTTTGTTTGATTTGTGTCGAGTGAGATTTTCACCTAGAACCCAAAGGGGGGGGTATTGGCACTTTTCATGGAAAAATATGAAAAATTAAATTTTCTAAAAATGAAATAAATGCCTTCTATACATCTCAAACATTCGTTCTTAAACTTAAAGCTGTTGTTTTTCGCAATATTTTTTAGAAATTTGGGCTCTTTTAGTAACATTAACACTTGCGCTGAAGCATCTTTTATGCTCATTTCGTGTATTTCAGTATTTACTCTGGGTTTTATTTTGTTTATTTGATGAAAATGAACAACAATGCACACCATGGAAACATTTTTGTTTGATTTGTGTCGAGTGAGATTTTCACCTAGAACCCAAAGGGGGGGGTATCGGAACTTTTCATGGAAAAATGTGAAAAATTAAATTTTCTAAAAATGAAATAAATGCCTTCTATACACCTCAAACATTCACTCTAAAACTGAAAATTGTTGTTTTTCGCAATATTTTTAGAAATTTGGGCTCTTTTAGTAACATTAACACTTGCGTTGAAGCATCTTTTATGCTTATTTCTTGTATTTCAGTATTTATTCTGGGTTTTATTTTGTTTATTTGATGAAAATGAACAACAATACACACCATGGAAACATTTTTGTTTGATATGTGTCGAGTGAGATTTTCACCAAGAACCCAAAGGGGGGGGGGTATTGGCACTTTTCATGGAAAAATGTGAAAAATTAAATTTTCTAAAAATGAAATAAATGCCTTCTATACATCTCAAACATTCACTCTAAAACTGAAAATTGTTGTTTTTCGCAATATTTTTAGAAATTTTGGCTCTTTAAGTAACATTAACACTTGCGCTGAAGCATCTTTTATGCTTAATTCTTGTCTTTCAGGATTTATTCTGGGTTTTATTTTGTTTATTAGATGAAAATGAACAACAATACACACCATGGAAACATTTTTGTTTGATTTGTGTCGAGTGAGAATTTCACCTAGTACCCAAAGGGGGGGGTATCGGCACTTTTCATGGAAAAATGTGAAAAATTAAATTTTCTAAAAATGAAATAAATGCCTTCTATACACCTCAAACATTCACTCTTAAACTGAAAATTGTTGTTTTTTGCAAAATTTTTAGAAATTTGGGCTCTTTTAGTAACATTAACACTTGCGTTGAAGCATCTTTTATGCTTATTTCTTGTATTTCAGTATTTATTCTGAGTTTTATTTTGTTTATTTGATGAAAATGAACAACAATACACACCATGGAAACATTTTTGTTTGATATGTGTCGAGTGAGATTTTCACCAAGAACCCAAAGGGGGGGGTATTGGCACTTTTCATGGAAAAATGTGAAAAATTAAATTTTCTAAAAATGAAATAAATGCCTTCTATACACCTCAAACATTCACTCTAAAACTGAAAATTGTTGTTTTTCGCAATATTTTTAGAAATTTGGGCTCTTTTAGTAACATTAACACTTGCGTTGAAGCATCTTTTATGCTTATTTCTTGTATTTCAGGATTTTTTCTGGGTTTTATTTTGTTTATTTGATGAAAATGAACAACAATACACACCATGGAAACATTTTTGTTTGATTTGTGTCGAGAGAGATTTTCACCTAGAATCCAAAGGGGGTATTGGCACTTTTCATGGAAAAATGTGAAAAATTAAATTTTCTAAAAATGAAATAAATGCCTTCTATACATCTCAAACATTCACTCTAAAACTGAAAATTGTTGTTTTTCGCAATATGTTTAGAAATTTTGGCCCTTTAAGTAACATTAACACTTGCGCTGAAGCATCTTTTATGCTTAATTCTTGTCTTTCAGGATTTATTCTGGGTTTTATTTTGTTTATTTGATGAAAATGAACAACAATACACACCATGGAAACATTTTTGTTTGATTTGTGTCGAGAGAGATTTTCACCTAGAACACAAAGGGGGGGTATTGGCACTTTTCATGGAAAAATGTGAAAAATTAAATTTTCTGAAAATGAAATAAATGCCTTCTATACAATTCAAACATTCACTCTTAAACTGAAAAAAGTTGTTTTTCGCAAAATTTTTTGAAATTTTGGCTCTTTTAGTAACTTTCACACTTGCGCTGAAGCATCTTTTATGCTCATTTCTTGTCTTTCAGTATTTAATGTGGGTTTTATTTTGTTTATTTGATGAAAATGAACAACAATACACACCATGGAAACATTTTTGTTTGATTTGTGTCGAGAGAGATTTTCACCTAGAACCCAAAGGGGGGGCACTTTTCATGGAAAAATGTGAAAAATTAAATATTGGCACTTTTCATGGAAAAATGTGAAAAATTAAATTTTCTAAAAATGAAATAAATGCCTTCTATACACCTCAAACATTCACTCTAAAACTGAAAATTGTTGTTTTTCGCAATATTTTTAGAAATTTGGGCTCTTTTAGTAACATTAACACTTGCGTTGAAGCATCTTTTATGCTTATTTCTTGTATTTCAGTATTTATTCTGGGTTTTATTTTGTTTATTTGATGAAAATGAACAACAATACACACCATGGAAACATTTTTGTTTGATATGTGTCGATTGAGATTTTCACCAAGAACCCAAAGGGGGGGGTATTGGCACTTTTCATGGAAAAATGTGAAAAATTAAATTTTCTAAAAATGAAATAAATGCCTTCTATACACCTCAAACATTCACTCTTAAACTGAAAAATGTTGTTTTTCGCAAAATTTTTAGAAATTTTGGCTCTTTTAGTAACATTAACACTTGTGCTGAAGCATCTTTTATGCTCATTTCTTGCCCTTCAGGATTTATTCTGGGTTTTATTTTGTTTATTTAATGAAAATGATTAACAATACACACCATGGTAACATTTTTGTTTGATTTGTGTCGAGTGAGATTTTCACCTAGAACCCAAAGGGGGGGGTATTGGCACTTTTCATGGAAAAATGTGAAAAATTAAATTTTCTAAAAATGAAATAAATGCCTTCTATACATCTCAAACATTCAGTCTTAAACTGAAAGCTGTTGTTTTTCGCAATATTTTTTAGAAATTTGGGCTCTTTTAGTAACATTAACACTTGCGCTGAAGCATCTTTTATGCTCATTTCGTGTATTTCAGTATTTACTCTGGGTTTTATTTTGTTAATTTGATGAAAATGAACAACAATTCACACCATGGAAACATTTTTGTTTGATTTGTGTCGAGTGAGATTTTCACCTAGAACCCGAAGGGGGGGGTATTGGCACATTTCATGGAAAAATGGGAAAAATTATATTTTCTAAAAATGAAATAAATGCCTTCTATTTATCTCAAACATTCACTCTTAAACTGATAATTGTTGTTTTTCGCAATATTTTTAGAAATTTGGGCTCTTTAAGTAACATTAACACTTGCGCTGAAGCATCTTTTATGCTCATTTCTTGTCTTTCAGGATTTATTCTGGGTTTTATTTTGTTTATTTGATGAAAATGAACAACAATACACACCATGGAAACATTTTTGTTTGAATTGTGTCGAGTGAGAATTTCACCTAGGACCCAAAAGGGGGGGTATCGGCAATTTTCATGGAAAAATGTGAAAAATTAAATTTTCTAAAAATGAAATAAATGCCTTCTATACACCTCAAACATTCACTCTAAAACTGAAAATTGTTGTTTTTCGCAATATTTTTAGAAATTTGGGCTCTTTTAGTAACATTAACACTTGCGTTGAAGCATCTTTTATGCTTATTTCTTGTATTTCAGTATTTATTCTGGGTTTTATTTTGTTTATTTGATGAAAATGAACAACAATACACACCATGGAAACATTTTAGTTTGATATGATTCGAGTGACATTTTCACCAAGAACCCAAAGGGGGGGTATTGGCACTTTTCATGGAAAAATGTGAAAAATTAAATTTTCTAAAAATGAAATAAATGCCTTCTATACATCTCAAACATTCACTCTAAAACTGAAAATGCTTGTTTTTCGCAATATTTTTAGAAATTTTGGATCTTTAAGTAACATAAACACTTGCGCTGAAGCATCATTTATGCTTAATTCTTGTCTTTCAGGATTTATTCTGGGTTTTATTTTGTTTATATGATGAAAATGAACAACAATACACACCATGGAAACATTTTTGTTAGATTTGTGTCGAGAGAGATTTTCACCTAGAATCCAAAGGGGGGGTATTGGCACTTTTCATGGAAAAATGTGAAAAATTAAATTTTCTAAAAATGAAATAAATGCCTTCTATACATCTCAAACATTCACTCTTAAGCAGAAGATTGTGGTTTTTCGCAATATTTTTAGAAATTTGGGCTCTTTTAGTAACATTAACAATTGTGCTGAAGCATCTTTTATGCTCATTTCTTGCCCTTCAGGATTTATTCTGGGTTTTATTTTGTTTATTTAATGAAAATGAGCAACAATACACACCATGGTAACATTTTTGTTTGATTTGTGTCGAGTGAGATTTTCACCTAGAACCCAAAGGGGGGGGTATTGGCACTTTTCATGGAAAAATGTGAAAAATTAAATTTTCTAAAAATGAAATAAATTCCTTCTATACATCTCAAACATTCAGTCTTAAACTGAAAGCTGTTGTTTTCGCAATATTTTTTAGAAATTTGGGCTCTTTTAGTAACATTAACACTTGCGCTGAAGCATCTTTTATGCTCATTTCGTTTATTTCAGTATTTACTCTGGGTTTTATTTTGTTTATTTGATGAAAATGAATTACAATTCACACCATGGAAACATTTTTGTTTGATTTGTGTCGAGTGAGAATTTCACCTAGGACCCAAAGGGGGGGGTATTGGCACTTTTCATGGAAAAATGTGAAAAATTAAATTTTCTAAAAATGAAATAAATGCCTTCTATACATCTCAAACATTCACTCTAAAACTGAAAATTGTTGTTTTTCGCAATATTTTTAGAAATTTTGGCTCTTTAAGTAACATTAACACTTGCGCTGAAGCATCTTTTATGCTCATTTCTTGTCTTTCAGTATTTAATGTGGGTTTTATTTTGTTTATTTGATGAAAATGAACAACAATACACACCATGGAAACATTTTTGTTTGATTTGTGTCGAGTTAGATTTTCACCTAGAACCCAAAGGGGGGGGTATTGGCACTTTTCATGGAAAAATGGGAAAAATTATATTTTCTAAAAATGAAATAAATGCCTTCTATTTATCTCAAACATTCACTCTTAAACTGATAATTGTTGTTTTTCGCAATATTTTTAGAAATTTGGGCTCTTTAAGTAACATTAACACTTGCGCTGAAGCATCTTTTATGCTCATTTCTTGTCTTTCAGGATTTATTCAGGGTTTTATTTTGTTTATTTGATGAAAATGAACAACAATACACACCATGGAAACATTTTGGTTTGAATTGTGTCGAGTGAGAATTTCACCTAGGACCCAAAGGGGGGGGTATTGGCACTTTTCATGGAAAAATGTGAAAAATTAAATTTTCTAAAAATGAAATAAATGCCTTCTATACACCTCAAACATTCACTCTTAAACTGAAAAATGTTGTTTTTCGCAAAATTTTTAGAAATTTTGGTTCTTTAAGTAACATTAACACTTGTGCTGAAGCATCTTTTATGCTCATTTCTTGCCCTTCAGGATTTATTCTTGGTTTTATTTTGTTTATTTAATGAAAATGATTAACAATACACACCATGGTAACATTTTTGTTTGATTTGTGTCGAGTGAGATTTTCACCTAGAACCCAAAGGGGGGGGTATTGGCACTTTTCATGGAAAAATGGGAAAAATTATATTTTCTAAAAATGAAATAAATGCCTTCTATTTATCTCAAACATTCACTCTTAAACTGATAATTGTTGTTTTTCGCAATATTTTTAGAAATTTGGGCTCTTTAAGTAACATTAACACTTGCGCTGAAGCATCTTTTATGCTCATTTCTTGTCTTTCAGGATTTATTCTGGGTTTTATTTTGTTTATATGATGAAAATGAACAACAATACACACCATGGAGACATTTTTGTTTGATTTGTGTTGAGAGAGATTTTCACCTAGAATCCAAAGGGGGGGTATTGGCACTTTTCATGGAAAAATGTGAAAAATTAAATTTTCTAAAAATGAAATAAATGCCTTCTATACACCTCAAACATTCACTCTAAATCTGAAAATTGTTGTTTTTCGCAATAGTTTTAGAAATTTTGGCTCTTTTCGTAACATAACCCTTGCGCTGAAGCATCTTTTATGCTCATTTCTTGCCTTTCAGTATTTATTCTGGGTTTAATTTTGTTTAGTTGATGAAAATGAACAACAATACACACCATGGAAACATTTTTGTTTGATTTGTTCGAGTGAGATTTTCACCTAGAACCCAAAGGGGGGGTATGGGAACTTTTCATGGAAAAATGAGAAAAATTAAATTTTCTAAAAATGAAATAAATGCCTTCTATACACCTCAAATCTTCACTCTAAAACAGAAGATTGTGGTTTTTCGCAATATTTTTAGAAATTTGGGCTCTTTTAGTAACATTAACAATTGTGCTGAAGCATCTTTTATGCTCATTTCTTGCCCTTCAGGATTTATTCTGGGTTTTATTTTGTTTATTTAATGAAAATGAGAAACAATACACACCATGGTAACATTTTTGTTTGATTTGTGTCGAGTGAGATTTTCACCTAGAACCCAAAGGGGGGGGTCTTGGCACTTTTCATGGAAAAATGTGAAAAATTAAATTTTCTAAAAATGAAATAAATTCCTTCTATACATCTCAAACATTCAGTCTTAAACTGAAAGCTGTTGTTTTCGCAATATTTTTTAGAAATTTGGGCTCTTTTAGTAACATTAACACTTGCGCTGAAGCATCTTTTATGCTCATTTCGTGTATTTCAGTATTTACTCTGGGTTTTATTTTGTTTATTTGATGAAAATGAACAACAATTCACACCATGGAAACATTTTTGTTTGATTTGTGTCGAGTGTGATTTTCACCTAGAACCCAAAGGGGGGTATTGGCACTTTTCATGGAAAAATGTGAAAAATTAAATTTTCTAAAAATGAAATAAATGCCTTCTATACATCTCAAACATTCACTCTAAAACTGAAAATGCTTGTTTTTCGCAATATTTTTAGAAATTTTGGATCTTTAAGTAACATAAACACTTGCGCTGAAGCATCATTTATGCTTAATTCTTGTCTTTCAGGATTTATTCTGGGTTTTATTTTGTTTATATGATGAAAATGAACAACAATACACACCATGGAAACATTTTTGTTAGATTTGTGTCGAGAGAGATTTTCACCTAGAATCCAAAGGGGGGGTATTGGCACTTTTCATGGAAAAATGTGAAAAATTAAATTTTCTAAAAATGAAATAAATGCCTTCTATACATCTCAAACATTCACTCTTAAGCAGAAGATTGTGGTTTTTCGCAATATTTTTAGAAATTTGGGCTCTTTTAGTAACATTAACAATTGTGCTGAAGCATCTTTTATGCTCATTTCTTGCCCTTCAGGATTTATTCTGGGTTTTATTTTGTTTATTTAATGAAAATGAGCAACAATACACACCATGGTAACATTTTTGTTTGATTTGTGTCGAGTGAGATTTTCACCTAGAACCCAAAGGGGTATTGGCACTTTTCATGGAAAAATGTGAAAAATTAAATTTTCTAAAAATGAAATAAATTCCTTCTATACATCTCAAACATTCAGTCTTAAACTGAAAGCTGTTGTTTTCGCAATATTTTTTAGAAATTTGGGCTCTTTTAGTAACATTGTGGTGAGGGCTCTGTTCTCGCCGTTGTAAGCTTTTGGGGCATGACCAGACAATGCCTGTGATAGGCGACGGACTCTTTGACGTCACGGGAAAGGCCCGGAAGACCTAAAGCGGGAAAGCCTCGGCGAGGTCGTAGGAAGGGTTTCTATAACCCTAGCGGTTTCTTGGGCACCGCCAAAGGGCCTCGGGGGCAATGATCCTTCCTACGCCTCCAGGGAGGGAATCCCAGGTGGGAGGAGGGGCTACCGGGCCAGTGACCAACGTCACGGGGAAGGCCCTAGGGAGGGGTGCCGCCGCGCGCGGACCAGCTTGGGTCGGGAGTGTGGTGCGGGGGCGGAGAAAGAGAGGACCAGGGAGGCGATCCGGACCGACGCGATAGAGGGTCAGTCTACTGATATAACCTGCTGCCGAGACCCTGTGTTCGCCCGTTGGTCGCCGCCGCATCGGAGTATCCGAGGGACTCCCCGCTAGACCACCGACATCGGACTCCCCGCTAGGCCACCGCCATCGACGAAGCCCCGCGTTCATCAGTCGGCTGCCAGCACGTCTGCGGATGATTCCCGCCCGAATACTTCCTTTCCCCTGTAAGTTCCCTGCCTTACCCGTTCCGGTGCTTGATCGAGTCAACATTACCAATCTGACCCCTCTAATAAACGGCTGAGGATCGCAGAGTGTCTTGCTGGCTTCACTCTTACCCAAAGTCGGGTCGTCCTTCCCATGTCTTTACGACATAATTTGGTGTCAGGTGTATAAGAGGAAGAATCCGCTCCCTGTTCCCCTAAACAGATCATTGTGCCGGTATCCATATTTAAGGCTTAGTGCATTTTCATTTGATTTATTTCTTACATTTTGAATGTTACATAATTTATCTACAGTCATGTATTCGTACAATCCTTTCCTCTCTTATTCTACCAATCCTTTTATTTCTGTATCTCCCGAAATCCCATATTCCTACTCAGCTGATCCGAGTTCAAATTTCAACCCCTTTGTAAATACATTATCAGCTGATGTGCCGTCCGTTGACCCGAGGATTCCAACTGCTAGTACAACCCTCCCCCAGCCGCCTGCCGCGATAGGTAGTCAGGCGTATCTTGTCCCAAACTTTAATGGAGACGATGATACCTCCATTAGTAAATTCTTAGAATGCTTGGAGATAGTCAGTCATATCAGTGCCTGGACGGAAGTACAAACCCTATGTATTGCACGGTTAAGGCTGAGTGGCTCCGCAGCCGAATATGTTGAGGCGAACCCTCACATCTTAGACAGTTTCCAAAATTTTTCATTAAATCTTAAGCGCAGATTCTCCTTAAGGACTTCACCAATTGCAATTGAACGGATGTTTAACTCGTGTATACAACGCCCCCTCGAGTCTGTTAACGACTTTTCCACCCGGCTACGCACACTCTCGCGACAGTTAAAGGAAACATTTCCTGATCCGAAATCAGACTCCACAAATTCCATTCTTAGTCATAGGCTTTTGACACAGTTTTTACTGGGACTAAGAGAAGAATTGGGTAGATTTGTTGTCGTACGGAACCCAAAGACCATTTTAGAGGCTGAAGAACTGGCACGGATTGAGGAAGCGCATGTCAGGAATTATGCAGTTAGAGTGGCAGACGTTCCCAGTCATTACTTGCCTCAATCCCGAATTAATTACCTCTCACCCCCACATACCCTCCCAATCCCATTCTCCCCTGCCTGTCGCTCATCAGTTGATCCTCTTTTCGCCCAGCAAGCAGAGAATATCCACTCTATTGTCACAGGCACAAAATATTCTTCCCGTGAGAATCACCGCTCTACGCATTCAAACTGCCGTCCCTTTTCCCCACCACCTCCACGCAAGTGCTACAGGTGCGGCCGCTTAGGACACATTTCCCGGCAATGCCTCGCTAATTCACGAAGTTGCTTTCAGTGCGGTGAAACTACGCACATTTCAAGAGAATGCCCACTACTACTTTGTGGACTGTGTCACAAGTCTGGGCACCGCCCGATTGATTGCCAAAGCATAAAGAATCAGGGAAACTGGCCAACCCCGACCACGAGGTCGGGGACCCATTAATCTTGTCCGTGATACCGGAGGCTGGTATGACAATACAAATAAATATCCTTGGGCGAAGGTATAAATTCCTCGTGGACACCGGTGCAGCAATCACTATTTTTCATAGACGGAATTTAGCCTCAACAAAATTAGAACTTGTTCCGTATTACACTCCCATTAAAAGTGCTTCTGGACATACTTTAACGGTTAGCGGTCAGTGCTTCGTCCCATTTGTGATTGACAGTAAGGCATATCCTCATGATGTCCTGATAATAGATCTAGGAAATACGCCCTATGATGGAATTCTTGGGTTAGATTTCATGGTAACTTACAGCTGCACCATAAATTTAGACCTCTCAATATTAACGGTTAATAGGGAGCACCAAATACCATTGACATCCAGCATCACCAAACGAGTTGACATTGACTTAATTTCATTTGATGATGACCCACCTTCAGGAGATTTCGAGATTGACTCGGAGGTTGGTTCCCCGAAAGGTACTGGGCCCATCAAAGAAGACAATTTTCAGTGTCCTTTGAGTTCCGACAATCCGTCGCTGACGGCTCAAGAGGATATTTACAAACCGCATTCAGCTTCTTGCTTGGATTTGGGAATTTTAAGGAACATGGAGAGATCCGAGAAGATCGATTTTTCTCCCAAGCACGTGGAGGTGCAAGATAACCCACGCGAGTGGAAGGGAACCCAAACGCATTCAGAAAGGAAAGCCACCATTGCAACGGAAGGTGAAATAGAGAGTGAGGAGACAGGCGATGAATACGCTAGGCCATTTGAGACCCCTAAGTCTGTGTGTTTGGTCTCGGATGCGGCCACTGGGCATATCGCACGGTCATTAATAGAGAGAGATTTTCCGGGCGCTGAAAATGGCTTTGAGGATTTTTGTATTGAGGAAAGCGTTAGAGTACCCCCCAGGTCAGTCGTGTTATTTTGGGCTAGAAACGAAAAGTTGGTCGGAAAAAATGTTCTCCTTGGAGGGAGCAATGAGAATGCTAGCGTGCTATCAGTAGTTGCTAAAGTTTCTAATGAAGGTCTCGCTCCCATATTACTTGTTAATCCCGAAGCTAATGATCTAATCTTCCATAAAGGGGCGAATATTCCAGCAGAACCGTTTGTGGAAGAGGAAATAACATCCACCGTAAACGAACTCTCTTGTGAAGGGAACGAATTTTGGCCTGAAGAACAGTCGGAAGAACCATTTTTAACACTATTTGATTTCAGTCACGTCCCACCGGAAGCCTTAGATTCATTGAGGATACTCATATCGAGTTATTCTGATATTTTTGTTCACAGCAGAAATGCTTTAGGCTGTACAAATATGGTCAAGCACGTGATCGATGTGGGAAATGCAATACCTGTAAAGAAACCACCGTACCGCGTTCCTCATTCACAGCGGACTACTCTGAATAATTGCATTTCAGAGATGCTTGAACAGGGCATAATTTCACCATCAACGAGCCCTTGGTCCTCTCCAATTATTTTGGTAAAGAAAAAATCGCCGCTCGGAGAGCCCATCCAGTACCGTCCTTGCATAGACTATCGTGCGCTAAATAGCGTTACTAAAAAAGAAGTATTCCCGTTGCCTAACCTAGAGGAAATATTTGATCACTTAGGAGGCGCACGCTATTTTTCCACGATGGATTTGTGCAGTGGTTATTGGCAAGTAGAAATGCACGAGCAGAGTAAAGAATATACAGCCTTCAGCACACCTGACGGGCATTTCCAATGTAATCGAATGAGTTTTGGCCTGGCGAACGCTCCCTCCACGTTTTCTCGCCTTATGACGAAGGTACTGGAAGGGCTTCTCCTGAACGGATGCATTTGTTATTTAGACGATATTTTGCGATATGATCAGGCGTGGGAAGGTCACATCGCCGGCTTAAGTGCAATATTTAGCAGGCTTCGTAACGCAAATTTAAAACTCAAACCAAAAAAATGCCACTTTTTCCGACAGAAAGTCAAATTCGTTGGACACTTCATTTCGGCAGAAGGAATACAGCCGGACGACGAAAAGATTGAATGTCTACAAACATTTCCGACACCGACGAATGTGAAAACCGTCCAATCTTTTCTTGGACTCGCGGGATATTATAGAAAGTTCATCCCTAATTTTGCCAAAATATCTAGTGCTCTCACGAAGTTAATCCGTAAGGAGGTGCATTTTATTTGGGGAGAGGAGCAACAAAGTGCTTTCGAACATTTAAGGAATTGCCTAGCAACTCATCCTGTTCTAAAATTCCCCGACTTTTCCAAACAGTTTATTCTCACCACGGATGCGTCCAGCTACGCCCTAGGGGGTATATTGTCACAGGAGTTGGAGGATGGAGAACATCCCGTTGCGTACGCCAGCCGCCAATTACACAAAGCCCAAAAATCGTATTCAGCCACCGAATTAGAATGCTTGGCGGTGGTCGAGATGGTAAAAAAATTTCGTGTGTACTTGTTGGGTCGACGCTTTACTCTCTGCACTGACCACAAGCCTCTGAAATGGTTATTGTCACTTAAGGAGCCGAAGCCGCGCCTCGCCAGATGGGTAATGGAATTGAGCGAGTATTCCTTCGACGTTAAGTATCGCCGAGGGAAAGAAATATCTCACAGCGACGCCTTGTCTAGGGTACCGACCAACGTAAATTCTCTCGATGCCCGTGACTGTAATATAAATTGGGACAAAGAAAAAATACTTAGAGAGCAAGCCGATTGTCCATCGCTCGTTGCCCTCCATGTTCTTGCTCGTCGGAACGATTTAAATTATTTCTACGACGAGCGTGGCCTTCTGTATAAGGTGACTGTTGAACTCCTGGGTCCATCTCTAGTTTTATGCGCTCCACAGTCAATGAGGAAACATATTTTAGAGCGGTGCCATGAGTCGCCGCTAGCCGGCCACTGCGGCGTTGACAAAACACTAGACCTCGTACGGAGACACTTCTTCTGGGAGGGTTGTTACTCCGACGTACGCACCTATGTAAACAATTGCTTGGAATGTAAAAAGCGCAAGGCTCCGATCCAGCATATTCCATTGCAACCGGTTTCGGAAGCCACTCGCCCTTGGGAAAAAGTAGCGATTGACATAGTGGGCCCACTTCCTAAATCTCATCGAGGAAATAGGTACATTTTAACTTGTCAGGACCATTTCACTCGATACGCCGAAGCAGTTGCGATACCGGATCAATCAGCCAAAACCATAGCCCGCGCGTTTGCGGAAAATATCATTTGTCGCCATGGCGTTCCTCAGTATCTTCTCACGGACAGAGGGGCGAATTTCACATCCAATTTAATGAAAAACGTGTGCCAGGTTTTAAAGATAACCGCTATATTCACTTCCCCCTATAACCCGTCGGCTAATGGGAGGCTAGAACGAGCTCATCAGTCATTTTCAAACATAATTTCGCATTACGTGGAGCAAGACCACAGCGACTGGGATGAACACCTAAATTTTGCTTTGTTTGTTTACCGGAACACGAAAAATAGGATGACTGGCTATTCTCCAGCATACTTACTATACGGCCGTGAGTTAATGATGCCCTGGGATGACGTCCTCTCGCCGACGCTAGCACATGCCGAATCGGAGTCCGATTACCCTAGTGAATTAATCCAACGCTTACGCGTGGCGCACGGACAAGCAACTGAGTTTAATAGACAAAATAAGAACAAAGAATATACTCGCCATAATGAAGGCTTGTCCTTGCCAGCAATTTCTGTAGGCCAGTTAGTCCTGTTACGGAATATGGCTCCATCCCCCGGAAAATCTAGGAAGTTGGAATCCAGGTGGATCGGGCCGTACAAAGTCACTAGAGTGAGAAGCCCGGTGACGCTAGACATCGAAAATCTCCAGAGTGGTCGTAGATTCATTGCACATCTGCGCAATATTCTTCCCTTACCCCCAGATCCCGTACCCAGTACTCCACCAAGGTTCCTCGAGGGAACACCTGCGAACGATACCCACATATCACATCATACCCCAGATCTGCAAGAACCTTGTCCCTCATCCCTTTCGCCAAACCCTAACGATCCGAAGACGCCTACGTCGACCGCCCAATTAGAGAAGCATTCCCTTCCCCGACACCGGTACAACCTACGACCGCGCCCGGGGCATCTCAGGGAAGACCCCGCGCAGGACAAGACTGCGAAAACGATGAAGTGACTTCTGTTTTAGTGATCTGTGATGTGAACTTAAAACGTGTGAACGAAAAGGTGACCTCTTCCTTTTTGTGATTGTGAATTGAAATACGGGTGAACGAAGGTGATATTTCTGTATTTAATAAAGGTGTCCATTTTCAAGGCGTGAAATAGTATTTGAGTGTCGGGATGTGAAAAATTCTGTTTACAATAATTAAGACATTTTTAAGGTTGGTCAAATATCTGAAAATGTAAAAATTCTGTTTTAGTGTGTAAGATATTTTTCAGAGTCGACAAGCATCCCTATATGTAAGAAAATGTAAAATTTCCTCTTTTAGTTATTAAGACAATATTTAGAATTGTATATAGATTTCAGACATTCGTGTTAAACATTCATGAACCATGAGAATTTCGTATCTTGCTATGTGAACTACCTGCCTTGAATTCACCAAGTGTACTTATTTATTTGTTTGTAAGTTATATTGTATTGTAACCTTTGGAAATGTTGGTAGGTCAGTGCACCAAACTCCCTCTCTTCCCTTCCCCCTTCCCTATTACTCCGCCACGTGTTGTGTGGTTTCGGGCACCTGGACACCTATAAACAGCAGGGTCGTGGCCAGACCGCAAAGAGAGGGGCTGGCGCCAACCCCTAATACCTGGGGGTTTATTTTTCCGCGAGGGTGATGTGGTGAGGGCTCTGTTCTCGCCGTTGTAAGCTTTTGGGGCATGACCAGACAATGCCTGTGATAGGCGACGGACTCTTTGACGTCACGGGAAAGGCCCGGAAGACCTAAAGCGGGAAAGCCTCGGCGAGGTCGTAGGAAGGGTTTCTATAACCCTAGCGGTTTCTTGGGCACCGCCAAAGGGCCTCGGGGGCAATGATCCTTCCTACGCCTCCAGGGAGGGAATCCCAGGTGGGAGGAGGGGCTACCGGGCCAGTGACCAACGTCACGGGGAAGGCCCTAGGGAGGGGTGCCGCCGCGCGCGGACCAGCTTGGGTCGGGAGTGTGGTGCGGGGGCGGAGAAAGAGAGGACCAGGGAGGCGATCCGGACCGACGCGATAGAGGGTCAGTCTACTGATATAACCTGCTGCCGAGACCCTGTGTTCGCCCGTTGGTCGCCGCCGCATCGGAGTATCCGAGGGACTCCCCGCTAGACCACCGACATCGGACTCCCCGCTAGGCCACCGCCATCGACGAAGCCCCGCGTTCATCAGTCGGCTGCCAGCACGTCTGCGGATGATTCCCGCCCGAATACTTCCTTTCCCCTGTAAGTTCCCTGCCTTACCCGTTCCGGTGCTTGATCGAGTCAACATTACCAATCTGACCCCTCTAATAAACGGCTGAGGATCGCAGAGTGTCTTGCTGGCTTCACTCTTACCCAAAGTCGGGTCGTCCTTCCCATGTCTTTACGACAACATTAACACTTGCGCTGAAGCATCTTTTATGCTCATTTCGTGTATTTCAGTATTTACTCTGGGTTTTATTTTGTTTATTTGATGAAAATGAATTACAATTCACACCATGGAAACATTTTTGTTTGATTTGTGTCGAGTGTGATTTTCACCTAGAACCCAAAGGGGGGGGTCTTGGCACTTTTCATGGAAAAATGTGAAAAATTAAATTTTCTAAAAATGAAATAAATTCCTTCTATACATCTCAAACATTCAGTCTTAAACTGAAAGCTGTTGTTTTCGCAATATTTTTTAGAAATTTGGGCTCTTTTAGTAACATTAACACTTGCGCTGAAGCATCTTTTATGCTCATTTCGTGTATTTCAGTATTTACTCTGGGTTTTATTTTGTTTATTTGATGAAAATGAACAACAATTCACACCATGGAAACATTTTTGTTTGATTTGTGTCGAGTGTGATTTTCACCTAGAACCCAAAGGGGGGTATTGGCACTTTTCATGGAAAAATGTGAAAAATTAAATTTTCTAAAAATGAAATAAATGCCTTCTATACATCTCAAACATTCACTCTAAAACTGAAAATGCTTGTTTTTCGCAATATTTTTAGAAATTTTGGATCTTTAAGTAACATAAACACTTGCGCTGAAGCATCATTTATGCTTAATTCTTGTCTTTCAGGATTTATTCTGGGTTTTATTTTGTTTATATGATGAAAATGAACAACAATACACACCATGGAAACATTTTTGTTAGATTTGTGTCGAGAGAGATTTTCACCTAGAATCCAAAGGGGGGGTATTGGCACTTTTCATGGAAAAATGTGAAAAATTAAATTTTCTAAAAATGAAATAAATGCCTTCTATACATCTCAAACATTCACTCTTAAGCAGAAGATTGTGGTTTTTCGCAATATTTTTAGAAATTTGGGCTCTTTTAGTAACATTAACAATTGTGCTGAAGCATCTTTTATGCTCATTTCTTGCCCTTCAGGATTTATTCTGGGTTTTATTTTGTTTATTTAATGAAAATGAGCAACAATACACACCATGGTAACATTTTTGTTTGATTTGTGTCGAGTGAGATTTTCACCTAGAACCCAAAGGGGTATTGGCACTTTTCATGGAAAAATGTGAAAAATTAAATTTTCTAAAAATGAAATAAATTCCTTCTATACATCTCAAACATTCAGTCTTAAACTGAAAGCGGTTGTTTTCGCAATATTTTTTAGAAATTTGGGCTCTTTTAGTAACATTAACACTTGCGCTGAAGCATCTTTTATGCTCATTTCGTGTATTTCAGTATTTACTCTGGGTTTTATTTTGTTTATTTGATGAAAATGAATTACAATTCACACCATGGAAACATTTTTGTTTGATTTGTGTCGAGTGTGATTTTCACCTAGAACCCAAAGGGGGGGGTATTGGCACTTTTCATGGAAAAATGTGAAAATTAAATTTTCTAAAAATGAAATAAATGCCTTCTATACATCTCAAACATTCACTCTAAAACTGAAAATTGTTGTTTTTCGCAATATTTTTAGAAATTTTGGCTCTTTAAGTAACATTAACACTTGCGCTGAAGCATCTTTTATGCTCATTTCTTGTCTTTCAGTATTTAATGTGGGTTTTATTTTGTTTATTTGATGAAAATGAACAACAATACACACCATGGAAACATTTTTGTTTGATTTGTGTCGAGTTAGATTTTCACCTAGAACCCAAAGGGGGGGGTATTGGCACTTTTCATGGAAAAATGGGAAAAATTATATTTTCTAAAAATGAAATAAATGCCTTCTATTTATCTCAAACATTCACTCTTAAACTGATAATTGTTGTTTTTCGCAATATTTTTAGAAATTTGGGCTCTTTAAGTAACATTAACACTTGCGCTGAAGCATCTTTTATGCTCATTTCTTGTCTTTCAGGATTTATTCAGGGTTTTATTTTGTTTATTTGATGAAAATGAACAACAATACACACCATGGAAACATTTTGGTTTGAATTGTGTCGAGTGAGAATTTCACCTAGGACCCAAAGGGGGGGGTATTGGCACTTTTCATGGAAAAATGTGAAAAATTAAATTTTCTAAA
This sequence comes from Hetaerina americana, assembly GCF_022747635.1. NCBI lineage: Eukaryota > Metazoa > Arthropoda > Insecta > Odonata > Calopterygidae > Hetaerina > Hetaerina americana. The sequence continues at coordinate 75,923 of NW_027286828.1, forward strand.
AATGAAATAAATGCCTTCTATACACCTCAAACATTCACTCTTAAACTGAAAAATGTTGTTTTTCGCAAAATTTTTAGAAATTTTGGTTCTTTAAGTAACATTAACACTTGTGCTGAAGCATCTTTTATGCTCATTTCTTGCCCTTCAGGATTTATTCTTGGTTTTATTTTGTTTATTTAATGAAAATGATTAACAATACACACCATGGTAACATTTTTGTTTGATTTGTGTCGAGTGAGATTTTCACCTAGAACCCAAAGGGGGGGGGTATTGGCACTTTTCATGGAAAAATGGGAAAAATTATATTTTCTAAAAATGAAATAAATGCCTTCTATTTATCTCAAACATTCACTCTTAAACTGATAATTGTTGTTTTTCGCAATATTTTTAGAAATTTGGGCTCTTTAAGTAACATTAACACTTGCGCTGAAGCATCTTTTATGCTCATTTCTTGTCTTTCAGGATTTATTCTGGGTTTTATTTTGTTTATATGATGAAAATGAACAACAATACACACCATGGAGACATTTTTGTTTGATTTGTGTTGAGAGAGATTTTCACCTAGAATCCAAAGGGGGGGTATTGGCACTTTTCATGGAAAAATGTGAAAAATTAAATTTTCTAAAAATGAAATAAATGCCTTCTATACATCTCAAACATTCACTCTAAAACTGAAAATTGTTGTTTTTCGCAATATTTTTAGAAATTTTGAATCTTTAAGTAACATTAACACTTGCGCTGAAGCATCTTTTATGCTTAATTCTTGTCTTTCAGGATTTATTCTGGGTTTTATTTTGTTTATTTGATGAAAATGAACAACAATACACACCATGGAAACATTTTTGTTTGAATTGTGTCGAGTGAGAATTTCACCTAGGACCCAAAAGGGGGGGTATCGGCAATTTTCATGGAAAAATGTGAAAAATTAAATTTTCTAAAAATGAAATAAATGCCTTCTATACACCTCAAACATTCACTCTAAAACTGAAAATTGTTGTTTTTCGCAATATTTTTAGAAATTTGGGCTCTTTTAGTAACATTTACACTTGCGTTGAAGCATCTTTTATGCTTATTTCTTGTATTTTAGTATTTATTCTGGGTTTTATTTTGTTTATTTGATGAAAATGAACAACAATACACACCATGGAAACATTTTTCTTTGATATGTGTCGAGTGAGATTTTCACCAAGAACCCAAAGGGGGGTTTTGGCACTTTTCATGGAAAAATGTGAAAAATTAAATTTTCTAAAAATGAAATAAATGCCTTCTATACATCTCAAACATTCACTCTAAAACTGAAAATGCTTGTTTTTCGCAATATTTTTAGAAATTTTGGATCTTTAAGTAACATAAACACTTGCGCTGAAGCATCATTTATGCTTAATTCTTGTCTTTCAGGATTTATTCTGGGTTTTATTTTGTTTATATGATGAAAATGAACAACAATACACACCATGGAAACATTTTTGTTAGATTTGTGTCGAGAGAGATTTTCACCTAGAATCCAAAGGGGGGGTATTGGCACTTTTCATGGAAAAATGTGAAAAATTAAATTTTCTAAAAATGAAATAAATGCCTTCTATACATCTCAAACATTCACTCTTAAGCAGAAGATTGTGGTTTTTCGCAATATTTTTAGAAATTTGGGCTCTTTTAGTAACATTAACAATTGTGCTGAAGCATCTTTTATGCTCATTTCTTGCCCTTCAGGATTTATTCTGGGTTTTATTTTGTTTATTTAATGAAAATGAGAAACAATACACACCATGGTAACATTTTTGTTTGATTTGTGTCGAGTGAGATTTTCACCTAGAACCCAAAGGGGGGGGTCTTGGCACTTTTCATGGAAAAATGTGAAAAATTAAATTTTCTAAAAATGAAATAAATTCCTTCTATACATCTCAAACATTCAGTCTTAAACTGAAAGCTGTTGTTTTCGCAATATTTTTTAGAAATTTGGGCTCTTTTAGTAACATTAACACTTGCGCTGAAGCATCTTTTATGCTCATTTCGTGTATTTCAGTATTTACTCTGGGTTTTATTTTGTTTATTTGATGAAAATGAACAACAATTCACACCATGGAAACATTTTTGTTTGATTTGTGTCGAGTGTGATTTTCACCTAGAACCCAAAGGGGGGTATTGGCACTTTTCATGGAAAAATGGGAAAAATTATATTTTGTAAAAATGAAATAAATGCCTTCTATTTATCTCAAACATTCACTCTTAAACTGATAATTGTTGTTTTTCGCAATATTTTTAGAAATTTGGGCTCTTTAAGTAACATTAACACTTGCGCTGAAGCATCTTTTATGCTCATTTCTTGTCTTTCAGGATTTATTCAGGGTTTTATTTTGTTTATTTGATGAAAATGAACAACAATACACACCATGGAAACATTTTGGTTTGAATTGTGTCGAGTGAGAATTTCACCTAGGACCCAAAGGGGGGGGTATTGGCACTTTTCATGGAAAAATGTGAAAAATTAAATTTTCTAAAAATGAAATAAATGCCTTCTATACACCTCAAACATTCACTCTTAAACTGAAAAATGTTGTTTTTCGCAAAATTTTTAGAAATTTTGGCTCTTTAAGTAACATTAACACTTGTGCTGAAGCATCTTTTATGCTCATTTCTTGCCCTTCAGGATTTATTCTTGGTTTTATTTTGTTTATTTAATGAAAATGATTAACAATACACACCATGGTAACATTTTTGTTTGATTTGTGTCGAGTGAGATTTTCACCTAGAACCCAAAGGGGGGGGTATTGGCACTTTTCATGGAAAAATGGGAAAAATTATATTTTCTAAAAATGAAATAAATGCCTTCTATTTATCTCAAACATTCACTCTTAAACTGATAATTGTTGTTTTTCGCAATATTTTTAGAAATTTGGGCTCTTTAATTAACATTAACACTTGCGCTGAAGCATCTTTTATGCTCATTTCTTGTCTTTCAGGATTTATTCTGGGTTTTATTTTGTTTATATGATGAAAATGAACAACAATACACACCATGGACACATTTTTGTTTGATTTGTGTTGAGAGAGATTTTCACCTAGAATCCAAAGGGGGGGTATTGGCACTTTTCATGGAAAAATGTGAAAAATTAAATTTTCTAAAAATGAAATAAATGCCTTCTATACATCTCAAACATTCACTCTAAAACTGAAAATTGTTGTTTTTCGCAATATTTTTAGAAATTTTGAATCTTTAAGTAACATTAACACTTGCGCTGAAGCATCTTTTATGCTTAATTCTTGTCTTTCAGGATTTATTCTGGGTTTTATTTTGTTTATTTGATGAAAATGAACAACAATACACACCATGGAAACATTTTTGTTTGATTTGTGTCGAGAGAGATTTTCACCTAGAACCCAAAGGGGGGGGTATTGGCACTTTTCATGGAAAAATCTGAAAAATTAAATTTTCTAAAAATGAAATAAATGCCTTCTATACATCTCAAACATTCACTCTAAAACTGAAAATGCTTGTTTTTCGCAATATTTTTAGAAATTTTGGATCTTTAAGTAACATAAACACTTGCGCTGAAGCATCATTTATGCTTAATTCTTGTCTTTCAGGATTTATTCTGGGTTTTATTTTGTTTATATGATGAAAATGAACAACAATACACACCATGGAAACATTTTTGTTAGATTTGTGTCGAGAGAGATTTTCACCTAGAATCCAAAGGGGGGGTATTGGCACTTTTCATGGAAAAATGTGAAAAATTAAATTTTCTAAAAATGAAATAAATGCCTTCTATACATCTCAAACATTCACTCTTAAGCAGAAGATTGTGGTTTTTCGCAATATTTTTAGAAATTTGGGCTCTTTTAGTAACATTAACAATTGTGCTGAAGCATCTTTTATGCTCATTTCTTGCCCTTCAGGATTTATTCTGGGTTTTATTTTGTTTATTTAATGAAAATGAGAAACAATACACACCATGGTAACATTTTTGTTTGATTTGTGTCGAGTGAGATTTTCACCTAGAACCCAAAGGGGGGGGTCTTGGCACTTTTCATGGAAAAATGTGAAAAATTAAATTTTCTAAAAATGAAATAAATTCCTTCTATACATCTCAAACATTCAGTCTTAAACTGAAAGCTGTTGTTTTCGCAATATTTTTTAGAAATTTGGGCTCTTTTAGTAACATTAACACTTGCGCTGAAGCATCTTTTATGCTCATTTCGTGTATTTCAGTATTTACTCTGGGTTTTATTTTGTTTATTTGATGAAAATGAACAACAATTCACACCATGGAAACATTTTTGTTTGATTTGTGTCGAGTGTGATTTTCACCTAGAACCCAAAGGGGGGTATTGGCACTTTTCATGGAAAAATGGGAAAAATTATATTTTGTAAAAATGAAATAAATGCCTTCTATTTATCTCAAACATTCACTCTTAAACTGATAATTGTTGTTTTTCGCAATATTTTTAGAAATTTGGGCTCTTTAAGTAACATTAACACTTGCGCTGAAGCATCTTTTATGCTCATTTCTTGTCTTTCAGGATTTATTCAGGGTTTTATTTTGTTTATTTGATGAAAATGAACAACAATACACACCATGGAAACATTTTGGTTTGAATTGTGTCGAGTGAGAATTTCACCTAGGACCCAAAGGGGGGGGTATTGGCACTTTTCATGGAAAAATGTGAAAAATTAAATTTTCTAAAAATGAAATAAATGCCTTCTATACACCTCAAACATTCACTCTTAAACTGAAAAATGTTGTTTTTCGCAAAATTTTTAGAAATTTTGGCTCTTTAAGTAACATTAACACTTGTGCTGAAGCATCTTTTATGCTCATTTCTTGCCCTTCAGGATTTATTCTTGGTTTTATTTTGTTTATTTAATGAAAATGATTAACAATACACACCATGGTAACATTTTTGTTTGATTTGTGTCGAGTGAGATTTTCACCTAGAACCCAAAGGGGGGGGTATTGGCACTTTTCATGGAAAAATGGGAAAAATTATATTTTCTAAAAATGAAATAAATGCCTTCTATTTATCTCAAACATTCACTCTTAAACTGATAATTGTTGTTTTTCGCAATATTTTTAGAAATTTGGGCTCTTTAATTAACATTAACACTTGCGCTGAAGCATCTTTTATGCTCATTTCTTGTCTTTCAGGATTTATTCTGGGTTTTATTTTGTTTATATGATGAAAATGAACAACAATACACACCATGGACACATTTTTGTTTGATTTGTGTTGAGAGAGATTTTCACCTAGAATCCAAAGGGGGGGTATTGGCACTTTTCATGGAAAAATGTGAAAAATTAAATTTTCTAAAAATGAAATAAATGCCTTCTATACATCTCAAACATTCACTCTAAAACTGAAAATTGTTGTTTTTCGCAATATTTTTAGAAATTTTGAATCTTTAAGTAACATTAACACTTGCGCTGAAGCATCTTTTATGCTTAATTCTTGTCTTTCAGGATTTATTCTGGGTTTTATTTTGTTTATTTGATGAAAATGAACAACAATACACACCATGGAAACATTTTTGTTTGATTTGTGTCGAGAGAGATTTTCACCTAGAACCCAAAGGGGGGGGTATTGGCACTTTTCATGGAAAAATCTGAAAAATTAAATTTTCTAAAAATGAAATAAATGCCTTCTATACATCTCAAACATTCACTCTAAAACTGAAAATTGTTGTTTTTCGCAATATTTTTAGAAATTTAGCACTTTTATTAACATAAACACTTGCGCTGAAGCATCTTTTATGCTTAATTCTTGTCTTTCAGGATTTATTCTGGGTTTTATTTTGTTTATATGATGAAAATGAACAACAATACACACCATGGAAACATTTTTGTTTGATTTGTGTTGAGAGAGATTTTCACCTAGAATCCATAGGGGGGGTATTGGCACTTTTCATGGAAAAATGTGAAAAATTAAATTTTCTAAAAATGAAATAAATGCCTTCTATACATCTCAAACATTCACTCTAAAACTGAAAATTGTTGTTTTTCGCAATATTTTTAGAAATTTTGGCTCTTTAAGTAACATTAACACTTGCGCTGAAGCATCTTTTATGCTTAATTCTTGTCTTTCAGGATTTATTCTGGGTTTAATTTTGTTTATTTGATGAAAATGAACAACAATACACACCATGGAAACATTTTTGTTTGATTTGTGTCGAGAGAGATTTTCACCTAGAACCCAAAGGGGGGGGTATTGGCACTTTTCATGGAAAAATCTGAAAAATTAAATTTTCTAAAAATGAAATAAATGCCTTCTATGCATCTCAAACATTCACTCTAAAACTGAAAATTGTTGTTTTTCGCAATATTTTTAGAAATTTAGCACTTTAATTAACATTAACACTTGCGCTGAAGCATCTTTTATGCTCATTTCTTGTTTTTTAGGATTTATTCTGGGTTTTATTTTGTTTATTGGATGAAAAGGAACAACAATACACACCATGGAAACATTTTTGTTTGATATGTTCGAGTGAGATTTTCACCTAGAACCCATTGGTACTTTTCATGGAAAAATGGGAAAAAAAAAATTTCCTAAAAATGAAATAAATGCCTTCTATACACCTCAAACATTCACTCTTAAACTGAAAATTGTTGTTTTTCGCAATATTTTTAGAAATTTTGGCTCTTTTAGTAACGTTAACACTTGCGCTGAAGCATCTTTTATGCTCATTTCTTGTCTTTCAGTATTTATTCTGGGTTTTATTTTGTTTATTTGATGAAAATGAACAACAATACACACCATGGAAACATTTTTGTTTGATTTGTGTCGAGTGAGATTTTCACCTAGAACCCAAAGGGGGGGCACTTTTCATGGAAAAATGTGAAAAATTAAATTTTCTAAAAATGAAATAAATGCCTTCTATACACCTCAAACATTCACTCTTAAGCAGAAGATTGTGGTTTTTCGCAATTTTTTTAGAAATTTGGGCTCTTTTAGTAACATTAACACTTGTGCTGAAGCATCTTTTATGCTCATTTCTTGCCCTTCAGGATTTATTCTGGGTTTTATTTTGTTTATTTAATGAAAATGATTAACAATACACACCATGGTAACATTTTTGTTTAATTTGTGTCGAGTGAGATTTTCACCTAGAACCCAAAGGGGGGGGGTATTGGCACTTTTCATGGAAAAATGTGAAAAATTAAATTTTCTAAAAATGAAATAAATGCCTTCTATACATCTCAAACATTCAGTCTTAAACTGAAAGCTGTTGTTCTTCGCAATATTTTTTAGAAATTTGGGCTCTTTTAGTAACATTAACACTTGCGCTGAAGCATCTTTTATGCTCATTTCGTGTATTTCAGTATTTACTCTGGGTTTTATTTTGTTTATTTGATGAAAATGAACAACAATTCACACCATGGAAACATTTTTGTTTGATTTGTGTCGAGTGAGATTTTCACCTAGAACCCAAAGGGGGGGTATCGGCACTTTTCATGGAAAAATGTGAAAAATTAAATTTTCTAAAAATGAAATAAATGCCTTTTATACATTCAAATTTTCACTCTTAAACTGAAAATTGTTGTTTTTCGCAATATTTTTAGAAATTTGGGCTCTAATATTAAGAATAACACTTGCGCTGAAGAATCTTTTATGCTCATTTCTTGTCTTTTAGGATTTATTCTGGGTTTTATTTTGCTTATTGGATGAAAATGAACAACAATACACACCATGGAAACATTTTTTTTTGATATGTGTCGAGTGAGATTTTCACCTAGAACCCAAAGGGGGGGTATTGGCACTTTTCATGGGAAAATGTGAAAAATTAATTTTCTAAAAATGAAATAAATGCCTTCTATACACCTCAAACATTCACTCTTAAACTGAAAATGTTGTTTTTCGCAAAATTTTTATAAATTTTGGCTCTTTTAGTAACATTAACACTTGCGCTGAAGCATCTTTTATGCTGATTTCTTGTCTTTCAGTATTTTATCTGGGTTTTATTTTGTTTATTTGATGAAAATGAACAACAATACACACCATGGAATTATTTTTGTTTGATTTTTTTCGAGTGAGATTTTCACCTAGAACCCAAAGGGGGGGCACTTTTCATGGAAAAATGTGAAAAATTAAATATTGGCACTTTTCATGGAAAAATGTGAAAAATTAAATTTTCTAAAATTGAAATAAATGCCTTCTATACACCTCAAACATTCACTCTTAAGCAGAAGATTGTGGTTTTTCGCAATATTTTTAGAAATTTGGGCTCTTTTAGTAACATTAACAATTGTGCTGAAGCAACTTTTATGCTCATTTCTTGCCCTTCAGGATTTATTCTGGGTTTTATTTTGTTTATTTAATGAAAATGAGCAACAACACACACCATGGTAACATTTTTGTTTGATATGTGTCGAGTGAGATTTTCACCTAGAACCCAAAGGGGGGGGTATTGGCCCTTTTCATGGAAAAATGTGAAGAATTAAATTTTCTAAAAATGAAATAAATGCCTTCTATACAATTCAAACATTCACTCTTAAACTGAAAAATGTTGTTTTTCGCAATATTTTTAGAAATTTGGGCTCTTTTAGTAACATTAACACTTGCGCTGAAGCATCTTTTATGCTCATTTCTTGTCTTTCAGTATTTAATGTGGGTTTTATTTTGTTTATTTGATGAAAATGAACAACAATACACACCATGGAATTATTTTTGTTTGATTTTTTTCGAGTGAGATTTTCACCTAGAACCCAAAGGGGGGGCACTTTTCATGGAAAAATGTGAAAAATTAAATATTGGCACTTTTCATGGAAAAATGTGAAAAATTAAATTTTCTAAAATTGAAATAAATGCCTTCTATACACCTCAAACATTCACTCTTAAACCGAAAATTGTTGTTTTTCGCAATATTTTTAGAAATTTTGGCTCTTTTAGTAACGTTAACACTTGCGCTGAAGCATCTTTTATGCTCATTTCTTGTCTTTCAGTATTTAATGTGGGTTTTATTTTGTTTATTTGATGAAAATGAACAACAATACACACCATGGAAACATTTTTGTTTGATATGTGTTGAGTGAGATTTTCACCTAGAACCCAAAGGGGGGGCACTTTTCATGGAAAAATGTGAAAAATTAAATTTTCTAAAAATGAAATAAATGCCTTCTATACAATTCAAACATTCACTCTTAAACTGAAAAATGTTGTTTTTCGCAATATTTTTAGAAATTTGGGCTCTTTTAGTAACATTAACACTTGCGCTGAAGCATCTTTTATGCTCATTTCTTGTCTTTCAGTATTTAATGTGGGTTTTATTTTGTTTATTTGATGAAAATGAACAACAATACACACCATGGAAACATTTTTGTTTGATTTGTGTCGAGTGAGATTTTCACCTAGAACCCAAAGGGGGGGCACTTTTCATGGAAAAATGTGAAAAATTAAATATTGGCACTTTTCATTAAAAATGTGAAAAATTAAATTTTCTAAAATTGAAATAAATGCCTTCTATACACCTCAAACATTCACTCTTAAGCAGAAGATTGTGGTTTTTCGCAATATTTTTAGAAATTTGGGCTCTTTTAGTAACATTAACACTTGTGCTGAAGCATCTTTTATGCTCATTTCTTGCCCTTCAGGATTTATTCTGGGTTTTATTTTGTTTATTTAATGAAAATGATTAACAATTCACACCATGGAAACATTTTTGTTTGATTAGTGTCGAGTGAGATTTTCACCTAGAACCCAAAGGGGGGGGTATTGGCACTTTTCATGGAAAAATGGGAAAAATTATATGTTCTAAAAATGAAATAAATGCCTTCTATTTATCTCAAACATTCACTCTTAAACTGATAATTGTTGTTTTTCGCAATATTTTTAGAAATTTGGGCTCTTTAAGTAACATTAACACTTGCGCTGAAGCATCTTTTATGCTTAATTCTTGTCTTTCAGGATTTATTCTGGGTTTTATTTTGTATATTAGATGAAAATGAACAACAATACACACCATGGAAACATTTTTGTTTGATTTGTGTCGAGAGAGATTTTCACCTAGAACCCAAAGGGGGGGTATTGGCACTTTTCATGGAAAAATCTGAAAAATTAAATTTTCTAAAAATGAAATAAATGCCTTCTATACATCTCAAACATTCACTCTAAAACTGAAAATTGTTGTTTTTCGCAATATTTTTAGAAATTTGGGCTCTTTTAGTAACATTAACACTTGCGTTGAAGCATCTTTTATGCTTATTTCTTGTATTTCAGTATTTATTCTGGGTTTTATTTTGTTTATTTGATGAAAATGAACAACAATACACACCATGGAAACATTTTTGTTTGATATGTGTCGAGTGAGATTTTCACCAAGAACCCAAAGGGGGGGGTATTGGCACTTTTCATGGAAAAATGTGAAAAATTAAATTTTCTAAAAATGAAATAAATGCCTTCTATACATCTCAAACATTCACTCTAAAACTGAAAATTGTTGTTTTTCGCAATATTTTTAGAAATTTTGGCTCTTTAAGTAACATGAACACTTGCGCTGAAGCATCTTTTATGCTTAATTCTTGTCTTTCAGGATTTATTCTGGGTTTTATTTTGTTTATTTGATGAAAATGAACAAAAATACACACCTGGGAAACATTTTTGTTTGATCTGTGTCGAGAGAGATTTTCACCTAGAACCCAAAGGGGGGGGGTATTGGCACTTTTCATGGAAAAATGTGAAAAATTAAATTTTCTAAAAATGAAATAAATGCCTTCTATACATCTCAAACATTCAGTCTTAAACTGAAAGCTGTTGTTCTTCGCAATATTTTTTAGAAATTTGGGCTCTTTTAGTAACATTAACACTTGCGCTGAAGCATCTTTTATGCTCATTTCGTGTATTTCAGTATTTACTCTGGGTTTTATTTTGTTTATTTGATGAAAATGAACAACAATTCACACCATGGAAACATTTTTGTTTGATTTGTGTCGAGTGAGATTTTCACCTAGAACCCAAAGGGGGGGTATCGGCACTTTTCATGGAAAAATGTGAAAAATTAAATTTTCTAAAAATGAAATAAATGCCTTTTATACATTCAAATTTTCACTCTTAAACTGAAAATTGTTGTTTTTCGCAATATTTTTAGAAATTTGGGCTCTAATATTAAGAATAACACTTGCGCTGAAGAATCTTTTATGCTCATTTCTTGTTTTTAGGATTTATTCTGGGTTTTATTTTGCTTATTGGATGAAAATGAACAACAATACACACCATGGAAACATTTTTTTTGATATGTGTCGAGTGAGATTTTCACCTAGAACCCAAAGGGGGGGTATTGGCACTTTTCATGGGAAAATGTGAAAAATTAATTTTCTAAAAATGAAATAAATGCCTTCTATACACCTCAAACATTCACTCTTAAACTGAAAAATGTTGTTTTTCGCAAAATTTTTATAAATTTTGCCTCTTTTAGTAACATTAACACTTGCGCTGAAGCATATTTTATGCTCATTTCTTGTCTTTCAGTATTTTATCGGGGTTTTATTTTGTTTATTTGATGAAAATGAACAACAATACACACCATGGAATTATTTTTGTTTGATTTTTTTCGAGTGAGATTTTCACCTAGAACCCAAAGGGGGGGCACTTTTCATGGAAAAATGTGAAAAATTAAATATTGGCACTTTTCATGGAAAAATGTGAAAAATTAAATTTTCTAAAATTGAAATAAATGCCTTCTATACATCTCAAACATTCACTCTTAAGCAGAAGATTGTGGTTTTTCGCAATATTTTTAGAAATTTGGGCTCTTTTAGTAACATTAACAATTGTGCTGAAGCAACTTTTATGCTCATTTCTTGCCCTTCAGGATTTATTCTGGGTTTTATTTTGTTTATTTAATGAAAATGAGCAACAACACACACCATGGTAACATTTTTGTTTGATATGTGTCGAGTGAGATTTTCACCTAGAACCCAAAGGGGGGGGTATTGGCCCTTTTCATGGAAAAATGTGAAAAATTAAATTTTCTAAAAATGACATAAATGCCTTCTATACACCTCAAATATTCACTCTTAAACCGAAAATTGTTGTTTTTCGCAATATTTTTAGAAATTTTGGCTCTTTTAGTAACGTTAACACTTGCGCTGAAGCATCTTTTATGCTCATTTCTTGTCTTTCAGTATTTAATGTGGGTTTTATTTTGTTTATTTGATGAAAATGAACAACAATACACACCATGGAAACATTTTTGTTTGATATGTGTTGAGTGAGATTTTCACCTAGAACCCAAAGGGCGGGCACTTTTCATGGAAAAATGTGAAAAATTAAATTTTCTAAAAATGAAATAAATGCCTTCTATACAATTCAAACATTCACTCTTAAACTGAAAAATGTTGTTTTTCGCAATATTTTTAGAAATTTGGGCTCTTTTAGTAACATTAACACTTGCGCTGAAGCATCTTTTATGCTCATTTCTTGTCTTTCAGTATTTAATGTGGGTTTTATTTTGTTTATTTGATGAAAATGAACAACAATACACACCATGGAAACATTTTTGTTTGATTTGTGTCGAGTGAGATTTTCACCTAGAACCCAAAGGGGGGGCACTTTTCATGGAAAAATGTGAAAAATTAAATATTGGCACTTTTCATGGAAAAATGTGAAAAATTAAATTTTCTAAAATTGAAATAAATGCCTTCTATACACCGCAAACATTCACTCTTAAGCAGAAGATTGTGGTTTTTCGCAATATTTTTAGAAATTTGGGCTCTTTTAGTAACATTAACACTTGTGCTGAAGCATCTTTTATGCTCATTTCTTGCCCTTCAGGATTTATTCTGGGTTTTATTTTGTTTATTTAATGAAAATGATTAACAATTCACACCATGGAAACATTTTTGTTTGATTAGTGTCGAGTGAGATTTTCACCTAGAACCCAAAGGGGGGGGTATTGGCACTTTTCATGGAAAAATGGGAAAAATTATATGTTCTAAAAATGAAATAAATGCCTTCTATTTATCTCAAACATTCACTCTTAAACTGATAATTGTTGTTTTTCGCAATATTTTTAGAAATTTGGGCTCTTTAAGTAACATTAACACTTGCGCTGAAGCATCTTTTATGCTTAATTCTTGTCTTTCAGGATTTATTCTGGGTTTTATTTTGTTTATTTGATGAAAATGAACAACAATACACACCATGGAAACATTTTTGTTTGAATTGTGTCGAGTGAGAATTTCACCTAGGACCCAAAAGGGGGGGTATCGGCACTTTTCATGGAAAAATGTGAAAAATTAAATTTTCTAAAAATGAAATAAATGCCTTCTATACACCTCAAACATTCACTCTAAAACTGAAAATTGTTGTTTTTCGCAATAGTTTTAGAAATTTGGGCTCTTTTAGTAACATTAACACTTGCGTTGAAGCATCTTTTATGCTTATTTCTTTTATTTCAGTATTTATTCCGGGTTTTATTTTGTTTATTTGATGAAAATGAACAACAATACACACCATGGAAACATTTTTGTTTGATATGTGTCGAGTGAGATTTTCACCAAGAACCCAAAGGGGGGGGTTTTGGCACTTTTCATGGAAAAATGTGAAAAATTAAATTTTCTAAAAATGAAATAAATGCCTTCTATACATCTCAAACATTCACTCTAAAACTGAAAATTGTTTTTTTTCGCAATATTTTTAGAAATATTAGCTCTTTAAGTAACATTAACACTTGCGCTGAAGCATCTTTTATGCTTAATTCTTGTCTTTCAGGATTTATTCTGGGTTTTATTTTGTATATTAGATGAAAATGAACAACAATACACACCATGGAAACATTTTTGTTTGATTTGTGTCGAGAGAGATTTTCACCTAGAACCCAAAGGGGGGGTATTGGCACTTTTCATGGAAAAATCTGAAAAATTAAATTTTCTAAAAATGAAATAAATGCCTTCTATACACCTCAAACATTCACTCTTAAACTGAAAATTGTTGTTTTTCGCAATATTTTTAGAAATTTTGGCACTTTTATTAACATTAACACTTGCGCTGAAGCATCTTCTATGCTCATTTCTTGTCTTTTAGGATTTATTCTGGGTTTTATTTTGTTTATTGGATGAAAATGAACAACAATACACACCATGGAAACATTTTTTTTTGATTTGTGTCGAGTGAGATTTTCACCTAGAACCCAAAGGGGGGGTATTGGCACTTTTCATGGAAAAATGTGAAAAATTAAATTTTCTAAAAATGAAATAAATGCCTTTTATACACTTCAAACATTCACTCTTAAACTGAAAAATGTTGTTTTTCGCAAAATTTTTATAAATTTTGGCTCTTTTTGTAACATTAACACTTGTGCTGAAGCATCTTTTATGCTCATTTCTTGTCTTTCAGTATTTAATCTGGGTTTTATTTTGTTTATTTGATGAAAATGAACAACAATACACACCATGGAATTATTTTTGTTTGATTTTTTTCGAGTGAGATTTTCACCTAGAACCCAAGGGGGGGGCACTTTTCATGGAAAAATGTGAAAAATTAAATATTGGCACTTTTCATGGAAAAATGTGAAAAATTAAATTTTCTAAAATTGAAATAAATGCCTTCTATACACCTCAAACATTCACTCTTAAGCAGAAGATTGTGGTTTTTCGCAATATTTTTAGAAATTTTGGCTCTTTTAGTAACATTAACAATTGTGCTGAAGCATCTTTTATGCTCATTTCTTGCCCTTCAGGATTTATTCTGGGTTTTATTTTGTTTATTTAATGAAAATGAGCAACAACACACACCATGGTAACATTTTTGTATGATATGTGTCGAGTGAGATTTTCACCTAGAACCCAAAGGGGGGGGTATTGGCACTTTTCATGGAAAAATGGGAAAAATTATATTTTCTAAAAATGAAATAAATGCCTTCTATACATCTCAAACATTCACTCTTAAACTGGAAATTGTTGTTTTTTGCAATATTTTTAGAAATTCGGGCTCTTTAAGTAACATTAACACTTGCGCTGAAGCATCTTTTATGCTCATTTCTTGTCTTTCAGGATTTATTCTGGGTTTTATTTTGTTTATTTGATGAAAATGAACAACAATACACACCATGGAAACATTTTTGTTTGAATTGTGTCGAGTGAGATTTTCACCTAGAACCCAAAGGGGGGGGTATTGGCACTTTTCATGGAAAAATGTGAAAAATTAAATTTTCTAAAAATGACATAAACTGAAAATTGTTGTTTTTCGCAATATTTTTAGAAATTTTGGCTCCTTAAGTAACATAAACACTTGCGCAGAAGCATCTTTTATGCTTAATTCTTGTCTTTCAGGATTTATTCTGGGTTTTATTTTGTTTATTTGATGAAAATGAACAACAATACACACCATGGAAACATTTTTGTTTGATTTGTGTGGTGAGAGAGATTTTCACCTATAATCCAAAGGGGGGGTATCGGCACTTTTCATGGAAAAATCTGAAAAATTAAATTTTCTAAAAATGAAATAAATGCCTTCTATACACCTCAAACATTCACTCTTAAACTGAAAATTGTTGTTTTTCGCAATATTTTTAGAAATTTTGGCTCTTTAATTAACATTAACACTTGCGCTGAAGCATCTTTTATGCTCATTTCTTGTCTTTTAGTATATAGTCTGGGTTTTATTTTGTTTATTTGATGAAAATGAACAACAATACTTACCATGGAAATATTTTTTTTTGATTTGTGTCGAGTGAGATGTTCACCTAGAACCCAAAGGGGGGGGTATTGGCACTTTTCATGGAAAAATGGGAAAAATTATATTTTCTAAAAATGAAATAAATGCCTTCTATTTATCTCAAACATTCACTCTTAAACTGATAATTGTTGTTTTTCGCAATATTTTTAGAAATTTGGGCTCTTTAAGTAACATTAACACTTGCGCTGAAGCATCTTTTATGCTCATTTCTTGTCTTTCAGGATTTATTCTGGGTTTTATTTTTTTTATTTGATGAAAATGAACAACAATACACACCATGGAAACATTTTTGTTTGAATTGTTTCGAGTGAGAATTTCACCTAGGACCCAAAAGGGGGGGTATCGGCACTTTTCATGGAAAAATGTGAAAAATTAAATTTTTTAAAAATGAAATAAATGCCTTCTATACACCTCAAACATTCACTCTAAAACTGAAAATTGTTGTTTTTCGCAATATTTTTAGAAATTTGGGCTCTTTTAGTAACATTAACACTTGCGTTGAAGCATCTTTTATGCTTATTTCTTGTATTTCAGTATTTATTCTGGGTTTTATTTTGTTTATTTGATGAAAATGAACAACAATACACACCATGGAAACATTTTTGTTTGATATGTGTCGAGTGAGATTTTCACCAAGAACCCAAAGGGGGGGGTATTGGCACTTTTCATGGAAAAATGTGAAAAATTAAATTTTCTAAAAATGAAATAAATGCCTTCTATACATCTCAAACATTCACTCTAAAACTGAAAATTGTTTTTTTTCGCAATATTTTTAGAAATTTTGGCTCTTTAAGTAACATAAACACTTGCGCTGAAGCATCTTTTATGCTTAATTCTTGTCTTTCAGGATTTATTCTGGGTTTTATTTTGTTTATATGATAAAAATGAACAACAATACACACCATGGAAACATTTTTGTTTGATTTGTGTCGAGAGAGATTTTCACCTAGAATCCAAAGGGGGGGTATTGGCACTTTTCATGGAAAAATGTGAAAAATTAAATTTTCTAAAAATGAAATAAATGCCTTCTATACACCTCAAACATTCACTCTTAAACTGAAAATTGTTGTTTTTCGAATTATTTTTAGAAATTTGGGCTCTAATATTAAGAATAACACTTGCGCTGAAGCATCTTTTATGCTCATTTCTTGTCTTTTAGGATTTATTCTGGGTTTTATTTTGTTTATTGGATGAAAATGAACAACAATACACACCATGGAAACATTTTTTTTTGATTTGTGTCGAGTGAGATTTTCACCTAGAACCCAAAGGGGGGGTATTGGCACTTTTCATGGAAAAATGTGAAAAATTAAATTTTCTAAAAATGAAATAAATGCCTTCTATACACCTCAAACATTCACTCTTAAACTGAAAAATGTTGTTTTTCGCAAATTTTTTATAAATTTTGGCTCTTTTAGTAACATTAACACTTGTGCTGAAGCATCTTTTATGCTCATTTCTGGTCTTTCAGTTTTTAATCTGGGTTTTATTTTGTTTATTTGATGAAAATGAACAACAATACACACCATGGAATTATTTTTGTTTGATTTTTTTCGAGTGAGATTTTCACCTAGAACCCAAAGGGGGGGCACTTTTCATGGAAAAATGTGAAAAATTAAATATTGGCACTTTTCATGGAAAAATGTGAAAAATTAAATTTTCTAAAATTAAAATAAATGCCTTCTATACACCTCAAACATTCACTCTTAAGCAGAAGATTGTGGTTTTTCGCAATATTTTTAGAAATTTGGGCTCTTTTAGTAACATTAACAATTGTGCTGAAGCATCTTTTATGCTCATTTCTTGCCCTTCAGGATTTATTCTGGGTTTTATTTTGTTTATTTAATGAAAATGAGCAACAACACACACCATGGTAACATTTTTGTATGATATGTGTCGAGTGAGATTTTCACCTTGAACCCAAAGGGGGGGGTATTGGCACTTTTTATGGAAAAATGTGAAAAATTAAATTTTCTAAAAATGACATAAATGCCTTCTATACACCTCAAACATTCACTCTTAAACTGAAAATTGTTGTTTTTCGCAATATTTTTTAGAAATTTGGTCTCTTTTAGTAACATTAACACTTGCGCTGAAGCATCTTTTATGCTTAATTCTTGTCTTTCAGGATTTATTCTGGGTTTTATTTTGTTTATATGATAAAAATGAACAACAATACACACCATGGAAACATTTTTGTTTGATTTGAGTCGAGAGAGATTTTCACCTAGAATCCAAAGGGGGGGTATTGGCACTTTTCATGGAAAAATGTGAAAAATTAAATTTTCTAAAAATGAAATAAATGCCTTCTATACACCTCAAACATTCACTCTTAAACTGAAAATTGTTGTTTTTCGAATTATTTTTAGAAATTTGGGCTCTAATATTAAGAATAACACTTGCGCTGAAGCATCTTTTATGCTCATTTCTTGTCTTTTAGGATTTATTCTGGGTTTTATTTTGTTTATTGGATGAAAATGAACAACAATACACACCATGGAAACATTTTTTTTTGATTTGTGTCGAGTGAGATTTTCACCTAGAACCCAAAGGGGGGGTATTGGCACTTTTCATGGAAAAATGTGAAAAATTAAATTTTCTAAAAATGAAATAAATGCCTTCTATACACCTCAAACATTCACTCTTAAACTGAAAAATGTTGTTTTTCGCAAATTTTTTATAAATTTTGGCTCTTTTAGTAACATTAACACTTGTGCTGAAGCATCTTTTATGCTCATTTCTGGTCTTTCAGTTTTTAATCTGGGTTTTATTTTGTTTATTTGATGAAAATGAACTACAATACACACCATGGAATTATTTTTGTTTGATTTTTTTCGAGTGAGATTTTCACCTAGAACCCAAAGGGGGGGCACTTTTCATGGAAAAATGTGAAAAATTAAATATTGGCACTTTTCATGGAAAAATGTGAAAAATTAAATTTTCTAAAATTAAAATAAATGCCTTCTATACACCTCAAACATTCACTCTTAAGCAGAAGATTGTGGTTTTTCGCAATATTTTTAGAAATTTGGGCTCTTTTAGTAACATTAACAATTGTACTGAAGCATCTTTTATGCTCATTTTCTTGCCCTTCAGGATTTATTCTGGGTTTTATTTTGTTTATTTAATGAAAATGAGCAACAACACACACCATGGTAACATTTTTGTATGATATGTGTCGAGTGAGATTTTCACCTAGAACCCAAAGGGGGGGGTATTGGCACTTTTTATGGAAAAATGTTAAAAAGTTAAATTTTCTAAAAATGAAATAAATGCCTTCTATACACCTCAAACATTCACTCTTAAACTGAAAATTGTTGTTTTTCGCAATATTTTTTAGAAATTTGGTCTCTTTTAGTAACATTAACACTTGCGCTGAAGCATCTTTTATGCTCATTTTGTGTATTTCAGTATTTACTCTGGGTTTTATTTTGTTTTATTTGATGAAAATGAACAACAATTCACACCGTGGAAACATTTTTTTTTTTTGTCTGGGAATTTGTGTCGAGTTGAGATGTTTCACCTAGAACCCAAAGGGGGGGGTATTGGCACTTTTCATGGAAAAATGGGAAAAAATTATATTTTCTAAAAATGAAATAAATGCCTTCTATACATCTCAAACATTCACTCTTAAACTGGAAATTGTTGTTTTTTGCAATATTTTTAGAAATTCGGGCTCTTTAAGTAACATTACTTTTATGCTCATTTCTTGTCTTTCAGGATTTATTCTGGGTTTTATTTTGTTTATTTGATGAAAATGAGCAACAATACACACCATGGAAACATTTTTGTTTGAATTGTGTCGAGTGAGATTTTCACCTAGAACCCAAAGGGGGGGGTATTGGCACTTTTCATGGAAAAATGTGAAAAATTAAATTTTCTAAAAATGACATAAACTGAAAATTGTTGTTTTTCGCAATATTTTTAGAAATTTTGGCTCCTTAAGTAACATAAACACTTGCGCAGAAGCATCTTTTATGCTTAATTCTTGTCTTTCAGGATTTATTCTGGGTTTTATTTTGTTTATTTGATGAAAATGAACAACAATACACACCATGGAAACATTTTTGTTTGATTTGTGTCGAGAGAGATTTTCACCTATAATCCAAAGGGGGGGTATCGGCACTTTTCATGGAAAAATCTGAAAAATTAAATTTTCTAAAAATGAAATAAATGCCTTCTATACACCTCAAACATTCACTCTTAAACTGAAAATTGTTGTTTTTCGCAATATTTTTAGAAATTTTGGCTCTTTAATTAACATTAACACTTGCGCTGAAATATCTTTTATGCTCATTTCTTGTCTTTTAGTATATAGTCTGGGTTTTATTTTGTTTATTTGATGAAAATGAACAACAATACTTACCATGGAAACATTTTTTTTTGATTTGTGTCGAGTGAGATGTTCACCTAGAACCCAAAGGGGGGGGTATTGGCACTTTTCATGGAAAAATATGAAAAATTAAATTTTCTAAAATTGAAATAAATGCCTTCTATGCACCTCAAACATTCACTCTTAATCTGAAAATTGTTGTTTTTCGCAATATTTTTAGAAATTTGGGCTCTTTTAGTAACATTAACACTTGCGCTGAAGCATCTTTTATGCTCATTTCTTGACTTTCAGTATTTAATCTGGGTTTTATTTTGTTTATTTGATGAAAATGAACAACAATACACACCACGGAAACATTTTTGTTTTATTTGTGTCGAGTGAGATTTTCACCTAGAACCTAAAGGGGGAGTATTGGCACTTTTCATGGAAAAATGTGAAAAAATTAAATTTTCTAAAAATGACATAAATGCCTTCTATAAACCTCAAACATTCACTCTTAAACTGAAAATTGTTGTTTTTCGCAATATTTTAGAAATTTGGGCTCTTTTAGTAACATTAACAACCCCGCTGAAGCATCTTTTATGCTCATTTCTTGTCTTTCAGTATTTATTCTGGGTTTTATTTTGTTTATTTGATGAAAATGAACAACAATACACACCATGGAAACATTTTTGTTTGATTTGTTCGAGTGAGATTTTCACCTAGAACCCAAAGGGGGGGGCACTTTTCATGGAAAAATGTGAAAAGTTAAATTTTTTAAAATGAAATAAATGCCTTCTATACTACACCTCAAACATTCACTCTTAAACTGAAAATTGTTGTTTTTCGAAATATTTTTTAGAAATTTTGGCTCTTTTAGTAACTTTAACACTTGCGCTGAAGCATCTTTTATGCTCATTTCTTGTATTTCAGTATTTATCCTGGGGTTTTTGTTTATTTGATGAAAATGAACAACAATACACACCATGGAAACATTTGTGTTTGATTTGTGTCGAGTGAGATTTTAACCTAGAACCCAAAGGGGGGGGTATTGGCACTTTTCATGGAGAAATGAGAAAAAAAAATTTTCTAAAAATTAAATAAATGCCTTCTATGCACCTCAAACATTCACTCTTAAACTGAAAATTGTTGTTTTTCGCAATATTTTTAGAAAATTTGGCTCTTTTAGTAACATTAACACTTGCGCTGAAGCATCTTTTATGCTCATTTCTTGTCTTTCAGGATTTATTCTGGGTTTTATTTTGTTTATTTGATGAAAATGAACAGCAATACACACCATGGAAACATTTTTGTTTGATATGTGTCGAGTGAGATTTTCACCTAGAACCCAAAGGGGGGTGTATTGGAATTTTTCATGGAAAAATGTGAAAAAAAAACATTTTCTAAAAATGAAATAAATGCCTTCTATACACCTCAAACATTCACTTTAAATCTGAAAATTGTTTTTTTTCGCAATATTTTTAGAAATTTGGGCTCTTTTAGTAACATTAACATTTTCGCTGAAGCATCTTTTATGCTCATTTCTTGTCTTTCAGGATTTATTCTGGGTTTAATATTGTTTAGTTGATGAAAATGAACAACAAAACACACCATGGAAACATTTTTGTTTGATTTGTTCGAGTGAGATTTTCACCTAGAACCCAAAGGGGGGGTATTGGCACTTTTCATGGAAAAATGAGAAAAATAAATTTTCTAAAAATGAAATAAATGCCTTCTATACACCTCAAACATTCACTTTAAATCTGAAAATTGTTGTTTTTCGTAAAATTTTCAGAAATTTGGGCTCTTTTAGTAACCTTAACACTAGAGCTGAAGAATCTTTTATGCTCATTTCTTGTCTTTCAGGATTTATTCTGGGTTTAATATTGTTTAGTGGATGAAAATGAACAATACACACCATGGGAACATTTTTGTTTGATTTGTTCGAGTGAGATTTTCACCTAGAAACCAAAGGGGGGGGTATTGGCACTTTTCATGGAAAAATGTGAAAAATTAAATTTTCTAAAATTGAAATAAATGCCTTCTATACACCTCAAACATTCACTCTTAAGCAGAAGATTGTGGTTTTTCGCAATATTTTTAGAAATTTGGGCTCTTTTAGTAACATTAACAATTGTGCTGAAGCATCTTTTATGCTCATTTCTTGTCTTTCAGGATTTATTCTGGGTTTTATTTTGTTTACTTGATGAAAATGAACAAAAATACACACCATGGAAACATTTTTGTTTGATTTGTGACGAGTGAGATTTTCACCTAGAACCCAAAGGGGGGGGTATTGGCACTTTTCATGGAAAAATGAGAAAATTAAATTTTTTAAAAATGAAATAAATGCCTTCTATACACCTCAAACATTCACCCTAAAACTGAAAATTGTTGTTTTTCGCAATATTTTTAGAAATTTGGGCTCTTTTAGTAACATAAACACTTGCGCTGAAGCATCTTTTATGCTTAATTCTTGTCTTTCAGGATTTATTCTGGGTTTTATTTTGTTTAGTTGATGAAAATTAATACAAAATACACACCATGGAAACATTTTTGTTTGATTAGTTCGAGTGAGATATTCACCTAGAACCCAAAGGGGGGGTATTGGCACTTTTCATGGAAAAATGTGAAAAATTAAATTTTCTAAAAATGAAATAAATGCCTTCTATAAACCTCAAGCATTCACTCTTAAACTGAAAATTGTTGTTTTTCGCAATATTTTTTAAAAATTTTGGCTCTTTTAGTAACATTAACACTTGCGCTGAAGCATCTTTTATGCTCATTTCTTGTCTTTCAGGATTTATTCTGGGTTTAATATTGTTTAGTTGATGAAAATGAACAACAATACACACCATGGAAACATATTTGTTTGATTTGTTCGAGTGAGATTTTCACCTAGAACCCAAAGGGGGGGTATTGGCACTTTTCATGGAAAAATGAGAAAAAATAAATTTTCTAAAAATGAAATAAATGCCTTCTATACACCTCAAACATTCACTCTAAATCTGAAAATTGTTGTTTTTCGCAATAGTTTTAGAAATTTTGGCTCTTTTCGTAACATAACCCTTGCGTTGAAGCATCTTTTATGCTCATTTCTTGCCTTTCAGTATTTATTCTGGGTTTAATTTTGTTTAGTTGATGAAAATGAACAACAATACACACCATGGAAACATTTTTGTTTGATTTGTTCGAGTGAGATTTTCACCTAGAACCCAAAGGGGGGGGTATTGTCACTTTTCATGGAAAAATGTGAAAAATTAAATTTTCTAAAATGAAATAAATGCCTTCTATACACCGCAAACATTTACTCTAAAACTGAAAATTGTTGTTTTTCGCAATATTTTTAGAAATTTGGGCTCTTTTAGTAACATTAACACTTGCGCTGAAGCATCTTTAATGCTCATTTCTTGTCTTTCAGGATTTATTATAGGTTTTATTTTGTTTATTTGAGGAAAATGAACAAGAATACACACCATTGAAACATTTTTGTTTGATATGTGTTGAGCGAGATTTTCACCTAGAACCCAAAGGGGGGTGTATTGGAACTTTTCATGGAAAAATGTGAAAAAAAAACATTTTCTAAAAATGAAATAAATGCCTTCTATACACCTCAAACATTCACTTTAAATCTGAAAATTGTTGTTTTTCGCAATATTTTTAGAAATTTGGGCTCTTTAGTAACATTAACACTTTCGCTGAAGCATCTTTTATGCTCATTTCTTGTCTTTCAGGATTCATTCTGGGTTTAATATTGTTTATTTGATGAAAATGAACAACAAAACACACCATGGAAACATTTTTGTTTGATTTGTTCGAGTGAGATTTTCACCTAGAACCCAAAGGGGGGGGTATTGGCACTTTTCATGGAAAAATGAGAAAAATAAATTTTCTAAAAATGAAATAAATGCCTTCTATACACCTCAAACATTCACTTTAAATCTGAAAATTGTTGTTTTTCGTAAAATTTTCAGAAATTTGGGCTCTTTTAGTAACCTTAACACTAGAGCTGAAGAATCTTTTATGCTCATTTCTTGTCTTTCAGGATTTATTCTGGGTTTAATATTGTTTAGTGGATGAAAATGAACAACAATACACACCATGGGAACATTTTTGTTTGATTTGTTCGAGTGAGATTTTCACCTAGAACCCAAAGGGGGGGGTATTGGCACTTTTCATGGAAAAAAGTGAAAAATTAAATTTTCTAAAATTGAAATAAATGCCTTCTATACACCTCAAACATTCACTCTTAAGCAGAAGATTGTGGTTTTTCGCAATATTTTAGAAATTTGGGCTCTTTTAGTAACATTAACAATTGTGCTGAAGCATCTTTTATGCTCATTTCTTGTCTTTCAGGATTTATTCTGGGTTTTATTTTGTTTACTTGATGAAAATGAACAAAAATACACACCATGGAAACATTTTTGTTTGATTTGTGACGAGTGAGATTTTCACCTAGAACCCAAAGGGGGGGGTATTGGCACTTTTCATGGAAAAATGAGAAAATTAAATTTTTTAAAAATGAAATAAATGCCTTCTATACACCTCAAACATTCACCCTAAAACTGAAAATTGTTGTTTTTCGCAATATTTTTAGAAATTTGGGCTCTTTTAGTAACATAAACACTTGCGCTGAAGCATCTTTTATGCTTAATTCTTGTCTTTCAGGATTTATTCTGGGTTTTATTTTGTTTAGTTGATGAAAATTAATACAAAATACACACCATGGAAACATTTTTGTTTGATTAGTTCGAGTGAGATATTCACCTAGAACCCAAAGGGGGGGGTATTGGCACTTTTCATGGAAAAATGTGAAAAATTAAATTTCTAAAATGAAATAAATGCCTTCTATAAACCTTAAGCATTCACTCTTAAACTGAAAATTGTTGTTTTTCGCAATATTTTTTAAAAATTTTGGCTCTTTTAGTAACATTAACACTTGCGCTGAGCATCTTTTATGCTCATTTCTTGTCTTTCAGGATTTAGTCTGGGTTTAATATTGTTTAGTTGATGAAAATGAACAACAATACACACCATGGAAACATTTTTGTTTGATATGTGTCGAGTGAGATTTTCACCTAGAACCCAAAGGGGGGGGTATTGGCACTTTTCATGGAAAAATGCGAAAAAAAAACATTTTCTAAAAATGAAATAAATGCCTTCTATACAACTCAAACATTCACTCTTAAACTGAAAATTGTTGTTTTTCGCAATATTTTTTAGAAATTTTGGCTCTTTTAGTAGCATTAACACTTGCGCTGAAGCATCTTTTATGCTCATTTCTTGTCTTTCAGGATTTATTCTGGGTTTTATTTTGATTATTTGATGAAAATGAACAGCAATACACACCATGGAAACATTTTTGTTTGATTTGAGTTGAGTTAGATTTTCACCTAGAACCCAAAGGGGGGGGTATTGGCACTTTTCATGGAAAAATGTGAAAAATTAAATTTCTAAAAATGAAATAAATGCCTTCTATACACCTTAAAAATTTACTCGAAAACTGAAAATTGTTGTTTTTCGCAATATTTTTAGAAATTTTGGCTCTTTTAGTAACATTAACACTTGCGCTCAAGCATCTTTAATGCTCATTTCTTGTCTTTCAGGATTTATTATGGGTTTTATTTTGTTTATTTGATGAAAATGAACAAGAATACACACCATGGAAACATTTTTGTTGGATATGTGTCGAGTGAGATTTTCACCTAGAACCCAAAGGGGGGTGTATTGGCACTTTTCATGGAAAAATGTGAAAAATTAAATTCTCTAAAAATGAAATAAATGCCTTCTATGCACCTCAAACATTCACTCTTAAACAGAAGATTGTGGTTTTTCGCAATATTTTTAGAAATTTGGGCTCTTATAGTAGGAATAAAACTTGCGCTTAAGGATCTTTTATCCTCATTTCTTGCCTTTAAGGATTTATTCTGGGTTTAATTTTGTTTAGTTGATAAAAATGAACAACAATACACACCATGGAAACATATTTGTTTGATTTGTTCGAGTGAGATATTCACCTAGAACCCAAAGGGGGGGTATTGGCACTTTTCATGGAAAAATGAGAAAAAATAAATTTTCTAAAAATGAAATAAATGCCTTCTATACACCTCAAACATTCACTCTAAATCTGAAAATTGTTGTTTTTCGCAATAGTTTTAGAAATTTTGGCTCTTTTCGTAACATAACCCTTGCGCTGAAGCATCTTTTATGCTCATTTCTTGCCTTTCAGTATTTATTCTGGGTTTAATTTTGTTTAGTTGATGAATATGAACAACAATACACACCATGGAAACATTTTTGTTTGATTTGTTCGAGTGAGATTTTCACCTAGAACCCAAAGGGGGGGTATGGGAACTTTTCATGGAAAAATGAGAAAAATTAAATTTTCTAAAAATGAAATAAATGCCTTCTATACACCTCAAATCTTCACTCTAAAACAGAAGATTGTGGTTTTTCGCAATATTTTTAGAAATTTGGGCTCTTATGACACTTGCGCTGAAGCATCTTTTATGCTCATTTCTTGTCTTTCAGGATTTATTCTGGGTTTTATTTTGTGTATTTGATGAAAATGAACAACAATACACACCATGGAAACATTTTTGTTTGATTTGTTTGATTTGTGTTGAGTGAGATTTTCACCTAGAACCCAAAGGGGGGGTATAGGCACTTTTCATGGAAAAATGAGAAAAAATAAATTTTCTAAAAATGAAATAAATGCCTTCTATACACCTCAAACATTCACTCTAAATCTTAAAATTTTTGTTTTTCGCAATATTTTTAGAAATTTGGGCTCTTATAACACTTGCGCTTAAGCATCTTTTATGCTCATTTCTTGCCTTTCAGGATTTATTCTGGGTTTTATTTTGTTTATTTGATGAAAAATGAACAACAATACACACCATGGAAACATTTTTGTTTGATTTGTGTCGAGTGAGAATTTCACCTAGAACCCAAAGGGGGGGGTATTGGCACTTTTCATGGAAAAATGAGAAAAAATAAATTTTCTAAAAATGAAATAAATGCCTTCTATACACCTCAAACATTCACTCTAAATCTGAAAATTGTTGTTTTTTGCAATATTTTTAGAAATTTGGGCTCTTTTCATAACATTAACACTTGCGCTTAAGCATCTTTTATGCTCATTTCTTGCCTTTCAGGATTTATTCTGGGTTTTATTTTGTTTATTTGATGAAAATGAACAACAATACACACCATGGAAACATTTTTGTTTGATTTGTTCGAGTGAGATTTTCACCTAGAACCCAAACGGGGGGGGTATTGGCACTTTTCATGGAAAAATGAGAAAAAATAAATTTTCTAAAAATGAAATAAATGCCTTCTATACACCTAAAACATTCACTATAAAAGAGAAGAATGTTGTTTTTCGCTATATTTTTAGAAATTTTGGCTCTTTAGGTAACATTAACACCTGCGTTTGAAGCATCTTTTATGCTTATTTCTTGTATTTCAGTATTTATTCTGGGTTTTATTTTGTTTATTTGATGAAAATGAACAACAATACACACCATGGAAACATTTTTGTTTGATTTGTGTCAAGTGAGATTTTCACTGGAACCCAAAGGGGGGGGTATTGGCACTTTTCATGGAAAAATGTGAAAAATTAAATTTTCTAAAAATTAAAAAATGCCTTCTATACACCTCAAACATTTACTCTTAAACAGAAGATTGTGGTTTTTCGCAATATTTTTAGAAATTTGGGCTCTTATAGTAGGAATAAAACTTGCGCTTAAGGATCTTTTATGCTCATTTCTTGCCTTTCAGGATTTATTATGGGTTTAATTTTGTTTAGTTGATGAAAATGAACAACAATACACACCATGGAAACATTTTTGTTTGATTTGTTTCGAGTGAGATTTTCACCTAGAACCCAAACTTGCACTTGCGGGGGGGAGGGTATTGGCACTTTTCATGGAAAAATGAGAAAAAAAAAATTTTCTAAAAATGAAATAAATGCCTTCTATACACCTAAAACATTCACTACAAAAGAGAAGATTGTATTTTTTCGCAATATTTTTAGAAATTTTGGCTCTTTAAGTAACATTAACACTTGCGTTGAAGCATCTTTTATGCTTATTTCTTGTATTTCAGTATTTATTCTGGGTTTTATTTTGTTTATTTGATGAAAATGAACAACAATACACACCATGGAAACATTTTTGTTTGATTTGTGTCGAGTGAGATTTTCACCTAGAACCCAAAGGGGGGGGTATTGGCACTTTTCATGGAAAAATGTGAAAAATTAAATTTTCTAAAAATGAAATAAATGCCTTCTATGCACCTCAAACATTCACTATAAAACAGAAGATTGTTGTTTTTCGCAATATTTTTAGAAATTTGGGCTCTTTTAGTAACATTAACAACTCCGCTGAAGCATCTTTTATGCTCATTTTTTGCCTTTCAGGATTTATTATGGGTTTAATTTTGTTTATTTGATGAAAATGAACAACAATACTTACCATGGAAACATTTTTTTTTGATTTGTGTCGAGTGAGATTTTCACCTAGAACCCAAAGGGGGGGGGTATTGGCACTTTTCATGGAAAATTGTGAAAAATTAAATTTTCTAAAATTGAAATAAATGCCTTATATGCACCTCAAACATTCACTCTTAAACAGAAGATTGTGGTTTTTCGCAATATTTTTAGAAATTTGGGCTCTTATATTAAGAATAACACTTGCGCTGAAGCATCTATTATGCTCATTTCTTGTCTTTCAGGATTTATTCTGGGTTTTATTTTGTTTATTTGATGAAAATGAACAACAATACACACCATGGAAACATTTTTTTTTTATTTGTGTCGAGTGAGATTTTCACCTAGAACCCAAAAGGGGGGTATTGGCACTTTTCATAGAAAAATGTGAAAAAATAAATTTTCAAAAAATGAAATAAATGCCTTCTATACACCTCAAATATTCACTCTTAAACTGAAAATTGTTGTTTTTTCGCAATATTTTTAGAAATTTTGGCTCTTTTAAAAACAATAACACTTGCGCTGAAGCATCTTTAATGCTCATTTCTTGTCTTTCAGGATTTATTCTGGGTTTTATTTTGTTTATTTGATGAAAATGAACAAAAATACACACCATGGAAACATTTTTGCTTGATTTGTGTTGAGTGAGATTTTCACCTAGAACCCAAAGGGGGGGGTATTGGCACTTTTCATGGAAAAATGAGAAAAAATAAATTTTCTAAAAATGAAATAAATGCCTTCTATACACCTCAAACATTCACTCTTAAGCAGAAGATTGTGGTTATTCGCAATATTTTTAGAAATTTGGGCTCTTTTAGTAACATTAACAATTGTGCTGAAGCATCTTTTATGCTCATTTCTTGCCCTTCAGGATTTATTCTGGGTTTTATTTTGTTTATTTAATGAAAATGAGCAACAACACACACCATGGTAACATTTTTGTATGATATGTGTCGAGTGAGATTTTCACCTAGAACCCAAAGGGGGGGGTATTGGCACTTTTTATGGAAAAATGTGAAAAATTAAATTTTCTAAAAATGACATAAATGCCTTCTATACACCTCAAACATTCACTCTTAAACTGAAAATTGTTGTTTTTCGCAATATTTTTTAGAAATTTGGTCTCTTTTAGTAACATTAACACTTGCGCTGAAGCATCTTTTATGCTCATTTTGTGTATTTCAGTATTTACTCTGGGTTTTATTTTGTTTATTTGATGAAAATGAACAACAATTCACACCGTGGAAACATTTTTTTTTGATTTGTGTCGAGTGAGATTTTCACCTAGAACCCAAAGGGGGGGGTATTGGCACTTTTCATGGAAAAATGGGAAAAATTATATTTTCTAAAAATGAAATAAATGCCTTCTATACATCTCAAACATTCACTCTTAAACTGGAAATTGTTGTTTTTTGCAATATTTTTAGAAATTCGGGCTCTTTAAGTAACATTAACACTTGCGCTGAAGCATCTTTTATGCTCATTTCTTGTCTTTCAGGATTTATTCTGGGTTTTATTTTGTTTATTTGATGAAAATGAGCAACAATACACACCATGGAAACATTTTTGTTTGAATTGTGTCGAGTGAGATTTTCACCTAGAACCCAAAGGGGGGGGTATTGGCACTTTTCATGGAAAAATGTGAAAAATTAAATTTTCTAAAAATGACATAAACTGAAAATTGTTGTTTTTCGCAATATTTTTAGAAATTTTGGCTCCTTAAGTAACATAAACACTTGCGCAGAAGCATCTTTTATGCTTAATTCTTGTCTTTCAGGATTTATTCTGGGTTTTATTTTGTTTATTTGATGAAAATGAACAACAATACACACCATGGAAACATTTTTGTTTGATTTGTGTCGAGAGAGATTTTCACCTATAATCCAAAGGGGGGGTATCGGCACTTTTCATGGAAAAATCTGAAAAATTAAATTTTCTAAAAATGAAATAAATGCCTTCTATACACCTCAAACATTCACTCTTAAACTGAAAATTGTTGTTTTTCGCAATATTTTTAGAAATTTTGGCTCTTTAATTAACATTAACACTTGCGCTGAAATATCTTTTATGCTCATTTCTTGTCTTTTAGTATATAGTCTGGGTTTTATTTTGTTTATTTGATGAAAATGAACAACAATACTTACCATGGAAACATTTTTTTTTGATTTGTGTCGAGTGAGATGTTCACCTAGAACCCAAAGGGGGGGGTATTGGCACTTTTCATGGAAAAATATGAAAAATTAAATTTTCTAAAAATGACATAAATGCCTTCTATAAACCTCAAACATTCACTCTTAAACTGAAAATTGTTGTTTTTCGCAATATTTTTAGAAATTTGGGCTCTTTTAGTAACATTAACAACCCCGCTGAAGCATCTTTTATGCTCATTTCTTGTCTTTCAGTATTTAATCTGGGTTTTATTTTGTTTATTTGATGAAAATGAACAACAATACACACCACGGAAACATTTTTGTTTTATTTGTGTCGAGTGAGATTTTCACCTAGAACCTAAAGGGGGAGTATTGGCACTTTTCATGGAAAAATGTGAAAAATTAAATTTTCTAAAAATGACATAAATGCCTTCTATAAACCTCAAACATTCACTCTTAAACTGAAAATTGTTGTTTTTCGCAATATTTTTAGAAATTTGGGCTCTTTTAGTAACATTAACAACCCCGCTGAAGCATCTTTTATGCTCATTTCTTGTCTTTCAGTATTTATTCTGGGTTTTATTTTGTTTATTTGATGAAAATGAACAACAATACACACCATGGAAACATTTTTGTTTGATTTGTTCGAGTGAGATTTTCACCTAGAACCCAAAGGGGGGGGCACTTTTCATGGAAAAATGTGAAATTTTTAAATTTTTTAAAAATGAAATAAATGCCTTCTATACTACACCTCAAACATTCACTCTTAAACTGAAAATTGTTGTTTTTCGAAATATTTTTTAGAAATTTTGGCTCTTTTAGTAACTTTAACACTTGCGCTGAAGCATCTTTTATGCTCATTTCTTGTATTTCAGTATTTATCCTGGGGTTTTTGTTTATTTGATGAAAATGAACAACAATACACACCATGGAAACATTTGTGTTTGATTTGTGTCGAGTGAGATTTTAACCTAGAACCCAAAGGGGGGGGTATTGGCACTTTTCATGGAGAAATGAGAAAAAAAAATTTTCTAAAAATTAAATAAATGCCTTCTATGCACCTCAAACATTCACTCTTAAACTGAAAATTGTTGTTTTTCGCAATATTTTTAGAAAATTTGGCTCTTTTAGTAACATTAACACTTGCGCTGAAGCATCTTTTATGCTCATTTCTTGTCTTTCAGGATTTATTCTGGGTTTTATTTTGTTTATTTGATGAAAATGAACAGCAATACACACCATGGAAACATTTTTGTTTGATTTGAGTTGAGTAAGATTTTCACCTAGAACCCAAAGGGGGGGGTATTGGCACTTTTCATGGAAAAATGTGAAAAATTAAATTTTCTAAAAATGAAATAAATGCCTTCTATACACCTCAAACATTTACTCTAAATCTCAAAATTGTTGTTTTTCGCAATATTTTTAGAATTTTGGGCTCTTTTAGTAACATTAACAATTGCGCTGAAGCATCTTTTATGCTCATTACTTGTCTTTCAGGATTTATTCTGGGTTTTATTTTGTTTACTTGATGAAAATGAACAAGAATACACACCATGGAAACATTTTTGTTTGATATGTGTCGAGTGAGATTTTCACCTAGAACCCAAAGGGGGGTGTATTGGAACTTTTCATGGAAAAATGTGAAAAAAAAACATTTTCTAAAAATGAAATAAATGCCTTCTATACACCTCAAACATTCACTTTAAATCTGAAAATTGTTTTTTTTCGCAATATTTTTAGAAATTTGGGCTCTTTTAGTAACATTAACATTTTCGCTGAAGCATCTTTTATGCTCATTTCTTGTCTTTCAGGATTTATTCTGGGTTTAATATTGTTTAGTTGATGAAAATGAACAACAAAACACACCATGGAAACATTTTTGTTTGATTTGTTCGAGTGAGATTTTCACCTAGAACCCAAAGGGGGGGGTATTGGCACTTTTCATGGAAAAATGAGAAAAATAAATTTTCTAAAAATGAAATAAATGCCTTCTATACACCTCAAACATTCACTTTAAATCTGAAAATTGTTGTTTTTCGTAAAATTTTCAGAAATTTGGGCTCTTTTAGTAACCTTAACACTAGAGCTGAAGAATCTTTTATGCTCATTTCTTGTCTTTCAGGATTTATTCTGGGTTTAATATTGTTTAGTGGATGAAAATGAACAACAATACACACCATGGGAACATTTTTGTTTGATTTGTTCGAGTGAGATTTTCACCTAGAAACCAAAGGGGGGGGTATTGGCACTTTTCATGGAAAAATGTGAAAAATTAAATTTTCTAAAATTGAAATAAATGCCTTCTATACACCTCAAACATTCACTCTTAAGCAGAAGATTGTGGTTTTTCGCAATATTTTTAGAAATTTGGGCTCTTTTAGTAACATTAACAATTGTGCTGAAGCATCTTTTATGCTCATTTCTTGTCTTTCAGGATTTATTCTGGGTTTTATTTTGTTTACTTGATGAAAATGAACAAAAATACACACCATGGAAACATTTTTGTTTGATTTGTGACGAGTGAGATTTTCACCTAGAACCCAAAGGGGGGGGTATTGGCACTTTTCATGGAAAAATGAGAAAATTAAATTTTTTAAAAATGAAATAAATGCCTTCTATACACCTCAAACATTCACCCTAAAACTGAAAATTGTTGTTTTTCGCAATATTTTTAGAAATTTGGTCTCTTTTAGTAACATAAACACTTGCGCTGAAGCATCTTTTATGCTTAATTCTTGTCTTTCAGGATTTATTCTGGGTTTTATTTTGTTTAGTTGATGAAAATTAATACAAAATACACACCATGGAAACATTTTTGTTTGATTAGTTCGAGTGAGATATTCACCTAGAACCCAAAGGGGGGGGTATTGGCACTTTTCATGGAAAAATGTGAAAAATTAAATTTTCTAAAAATGAAATAAATGCCTTCTATAAACCTCAAGCATTCACTCTTAAACTGAAAATTGTTGTTTTTCGCAATATTTTTTAAAAATTTTGGCTCTTTTAGTAACATTAACACTTGCGCTGAAGCATCTTTTATGCTCATTTCTTGTCTTTCAGGATTTATTCTGGGTTTAATATTGTTTAGTTGATGAAAATGAACAACAATACACACCATGGAAACATATTTGTTTGATTTGTTCGAGTGAGATTTTCACCTAGAACCCAAAGGGGGGGTATTGGCACTTTTCATGGAAAAATGAGAAAAAATAAATGTTCTAAAAATGAAATAAATGCCTTCTATACACCTCAAACATTCACTCTAAATCTGAAAATTGTTGTTTTTCGCAATAGTTTTAGAAATTTTGGCTCTTTTCGTAACATAACCCTTGCGCTGAAGCATCTTTTATGCTCATTTCTTGCCTTTCAGTATTTATTCTGGATTTAATTTTGTTTAGTTGATGAAAATGAACAACAATACACACCATGGAAACATTTTTGTTTGATTTGTTCGAGTGAGATTTTCACCTAGAACCCAAAGGGGGGGGTATTGTCACTTTTCATGGAAAAATGTGAAAAATTAAATTTTCTAAAAATGAAATAAATGCCTTCTATACACCGCAAACATTTACTCTAAAACTGAAAATTGTTGTTTTTCGCAATATTTTTAGAAATTTGGGCTCTTTTAGTAACATTAACACTTGCGCTGAAGCATCTTTAATGCTCATTTCTTGTCTTTCAGGATTTATTATAGGTTTTATTTTGTTTATTTGATGAAAATGAACAAGAATACACACCATTGAAACATTTTTGTTTGATATGTGTTGAGTGAGATTTTCACCTAGAACCCAAAGGGGGGTGTATTGGAACTTTTCATGGAAAAATGTGAAAAAAAAACATTTTCTAAAAATGAAATAAATCCCTTCTATACACCTCAAACATTCACTTTAAATCTGAAAATTGTTGTTTTTCGCAATATTTTTAGAAATTTGGGCTCTTTTAGTAACATTAACACTTTCGCTGAAGCATCTTTTATGCTCATTTCTTGTCTTTCAGGATTCATTCTGGGTTTAATATTGTTTATTTGATGAAAATGAACAACAAAACACACCATGGAAACATTTTTGTTTGATTTGTTCGAGTGAGATTTTCACCTAGAACCCAAAGGGGGGGGTATTGGCACTTTTCATGGAAAAATGAGAAAAATAAATTTTCTAAAAATGAAATAAATGCCTTCTATACACCTCAAACATTCACTTTAAATCTGAAAATTGTTGTTTTTCGTAAAATTTTCAGAAATTTGGGCTCTTTTAGTAACCTTAACACTAGAGCTGAAGAATCTTTTATGCTCATTTCTTGTCTTTCAGGATTTATTCTGGGTTTAATATTGTTTAGTGGATGAAAATGAACAACAATACACACCATGGGAACATTTTTGTTTGATTTGTTCGAGTGAGATTTTCACCTAGAACCCAAAGGGGGGGGTATTGGCACTTTTCATGGAAAAATGTGAAAAATTAAATTTTCTAAAATTGAAATAAATGCCTTCTATACACCTCAAACATTCACTCTTAAGCAGAAGATTGTGGTTTTTCGCAATATTTTTAGAAATTTGGGCTCTTTTAGTAACATTAACAATTGTGCTGAAGCATCTTTTATGCTCATTTCTTGTCTTTCAGGATTTATTCTGGGTTTTATTTTGTTTACTTGATGAAAATGAACAAAAATACACACCATGGAAACATTTTTGTTTGATTTGTGACGAGTGAGATTTTCACCTAGAACCCAAAGGGGGGGGTATTGGCACTTTTCATGGAAAAATGAGAAAATTAAATTTTTTAAAAATGAAATAAATGCCTTCTATACACCTCAAACATTCACCCTAAAACTGAAAATTGTTGTTTTTCGCAATATTTTTAGAAATTTGGGCTCTTTTAGTAACATAAACACTTGCGCTGAAGCATCTTTTATGCTTAATTCTTGTCTTTCAGGATTTATTCTGGGTTTTATTTTGTTTAGTTGATGAAAATTAATACAAAATACACACCATGGAAACATTTTTGTTTGATTAGTTCGAGTGAGATATTCACCTAGAACCCAAAGGGGGGGGTATTGGCACTTTTCATGGAAAAATGTGAAAAATTAAATTTTCTAAAAATGAAATAAATGCCTTCTATAAACCTCAAGCATTCACTCTTAAACTGAAAATTGTTGTTTTTCGCAATATTTTTTAAAGATTTTGGCTCTTTTAGTAACATTAACACTTGCGCTGAAGCATCTTTTATGCTCATTTCTTGTCTTTCAGGATTTAGTCTGGGTTTAATATTGTTTAGTTGATGAAAATGAACAACAATACACACCATGGAAACATTTTTGTTTGATATGTGTCGAGTGAGATTTTCACCTAGAACCCAAAGGGGGGGGTATTGGCACTTTTCATGGAAAAATGCGAAAAAAAAACATTTTCTAAAAATGAAATAAATGCCTTCTATACAACTCAAACATTCACTCTTAAACTGAAAATTGTTGTTTTTCGCAATATTTTTTAGAAATTTTGGCTCTTTTAGTAGCATTAACACTTGCGCTGAAGCATCTTTTATGCTCATTTCTTGTCTTTCAGGATTTATTCTGGGTTTTATTTTGATTATTTGATGAAAATGAACAGCAATACACACCATGGAAACATTTTTGTTTGATTTGAGTTGAGTTAGATTTTCACCTAGAACCCAAAGGGGGGGGTATTGGCACTTTTCATGGAAAAATGTGAAAAATTAAATTTTCTAAAAATGAAATAAATGCCTTCTATACACCTTAAAAATTTACTCGAAAACTGAAAATTGTTGTTTTTCGCAATATTTTTAGAAATTTTGGCTCTTTTAGTAACATTAAAACTTGCGCTCAAGCATCTTTAATGCTCATTTCTTGTCTTTCAGGATTTATTATGGGTTTTATTTTGTTTATTTGATGAAAATGAACAAGAATACACACCATGGAAACATTTTTGTTGGATATGTGTCGAGTGAGATTTTCACCTAGAACCCAAAGGGGGGTGTATTGGCACTTTTCATGGAAAAATGTGAAAAATTAAATTCTCTAAAAATGAAATAAATGCCTTCTATGCACCTCAAACATTCACTCTTAAACAGAAGATTGTGGTTTTTCGCAATATTTTTAGAAATTTGGGCTCTTATAGTAGGAATAAAACTTGCGCTTAAGGATCTTTTATCCTCATTTCTTGCCTTTCAGGATTTATTCTGGGTTTAATTTTGTTTAGTTGATAAAAATGAACAACAATACACACCATGGAAACATATTTGTTTGATTTGTTCGAGTGAGATATTCACCTAGAACCCAAAGGGGGGGTATTGGCACTTTTCATGGAAAAATGAGAAAAAATAAATTTTCTAAAAATGAAATAAATGCCTTCTATACACCTCAAACATTCACTCTAAATCTGAAAATTGTTGTTTTTCGCAATAGTTTTAGAAATTTTGGCTCTTTTCGTAACATAACCCTTGCGCTGAAGCATCTTTTATGCTCATTTCTTGCCTTTCAGTATTTATTCTGGGTTTAATTTTGTTTAGTTGATGAAAATGAACAACAATACACACCATGGAAACATTTTTGTTTGATTTGTTCGAGTGAGATTTTCACCTAGAACCCAAAGGGGGGGTATGGGAACTTTTCATGGAAAAATGAGAAAAATTAAATTTTCTAAAAATGAAATAAATGCCTTCTATACACCTCAAATCTTCACTCTAAAACAGAAGATTGTGGTTTTTCGCAATATTTTTAGAAATTTGGGCTCTTATGACACTTGCGCTGAAGCATCTTTTATGCTCATTTCTTGTCTTTCAGGATTTATTCTGGGTTTTATTTTGTGTATTTGATGAAAATGAACAACAATACACACCATGGAAACATTTTTGTTTGATTTGTGTTGAGTGAGATTTTCACCTAGAACCCAAAGGGGGGGTATAGGCACTTTTCATGGAAAAATGAGAAAAAATAAATTTTCTAAAAATGAAATAAATGCCTTCTATACACCTCAAACATTCACTCTAAATCTTAAAATTTTTGTTTTTCGCAATATTTTTAGAAATTTGGGCTCTTATAACACTTGCGCTTAAGCATCTTTTATGCTCATTTCTTGCCTTTCAGGATTTATTCTGGGTTTTATTTTGTTTATTTGATGAAAATGAACAACAATACACACCATGGAAACATTTTTGTTTGATTTGTGTCGAGTGAGATTTTCACCTAGAACCCAAAGGGGGGGGTATTGGCACTTTTCATGGAAAAATGAGAAAAAATAAATTTTCTAAAAATGAAATAAATGCCTTCTATACACCTCAAACATTCACTCTAAATCTGAAAATTGTTGTTTTTTGCAATATTTTTAGAAATTTGGGCTCTTTTAATAACATTAACACTTGCGCTTAAGCATCTTTTATGCTCATTTCTTGCCTTTCAGGATTTATTATGGGTTTTATTTTGTTTATTTGATGAAAATGAACAAGAATACACACCATGGAAACATTTTTGTTGGATATGTGTCGAGTGAGATTTTCACCTAGAACCCAAAGGGGGGTGTATTGGCACTTTTCATGGAAAAATGTGAAAAATTAAATTCTCTAAAAATGAAATAAATGCCTTCTATGCACCTCAAACATTCACTCTTAAACAGAAGATTGTGGTTTTTCGCAATATTTTTAGAAATTTGGGCTCTTATAGTAGGAATAAAACTTGCGCTTAAGGATCTTTTATCCTCATTTCTTGCCTTTCAGGATTTATTCTGGGTTTAATTTTGTTTAGTTGATAAAAATGAACAACAATACACACCATGGAAACATATTTGTTTGATTTGTTCGAGTGAGATATTCACCTAGAACCCAAAGGGGGGGTATTGGCACTTTTCATGGAAAAATGAGAAAAAATAAATTTTCTAAAAATGAAATAAATGCCTTCTATACACCTCAAACATTCACTCTAAATCTGAAAATTGTTGTTTTTCGCAATAGTTTTAGAAATTTTGGCTCTTTTCGTAACATAACCCTTGCGCTGAAGCATCTTTTATGCTCATTTCTTGCCTTTCAGTATTTATTCTGGGTTTAATTTTGTTTAGTTGATGAAAATGAACAACAATACACACCATGGAAACATTTTTGTTTGATTTGTTCGAGTGAGATTTTCACCTAAAACCCAAAGGGGGGGTATGGGAACTTTTCATGGAAAAATGAGAAAAATTAAATTTTCTAAAAATGAAATAAATGCCTTCTATACACCTCAAATCTTCACTCTAAAACAGAAGATTGTGGTTTTTCGCAATATTTTTAGAAATTTGGGCTCTTATGACACTTGCGCTGAAGCATCTTTTATGCTCATTTCTTGTCTTTCAGGATTTATTCTGGGTTTTATTTTGTGTATTTGATGAAAATGAACAACAATACACACCATGGAAACATTTTTGTTTGATTTGTGTTGAGTGAGATTTTCACCTAGAACCCAAAGGGGGGGTATAGGCACTTTTCATGGAAAAATGAGAAAAAATAAATTTTCTAAAAATGAAATAAATGCCTTCTATACACCTCAAACATTCACTCTAAATCTTAAAATTTTTGTTTTTCGCAATATTTTTAGAAATTTGGGCTCTTATAACACTTGCGCTTAAGCATCTTTTATGCTCATTTCTTGCCTTTCAGGATTTATTCTGGGTTTTATTTTGTTTATTTGATGAAAATGAACAACAATACACACCATGGAAACATTTTTGTTTGATTTGTGTCGAGTGAGATTTTCACCTAGAACCCAAAGGGGGGGGTATTGGCACTTTTCATGGAAAAATGAGAAAAAATAAATTTTCTAAAAATGAAATAAATGCCTTCTATACACCTCAAACATTCACTCTAAATCTGAAAATTGTTGTTTTTTGCAATATTTTTAGAAATTTGGGCTCTTTTAATAACATTAACACTTGCGCTTAAGCATCTTTTATGCTCATTTCTTGCCTTTCAGGTTTATTCTGGGTTTTATTTTGTTTATTTGATGAAAATGAACAACAATACACACCATGGAAACATTTTTGTTGATTTGTTCGAGTGAGATTTTCACCTAGAACCCAAACGGGGGGGGTATTGGCACTTTTCATGGAAAAATGAGAAAAAATAAATTTTCTAAAAATGAAATAAATGCCTTCTATACACCTAAAACATTCACTATAAAAGAGAAGATTGTTGTTTTTCGCTATATTTTTAGAAATTTTGGCTCTTTAGGTAACATTAACACTTGCGTTGAAGCATCTTTTATGCTTATTTCTTGTATTTCAGTATTTATTCTGGGTTTTATTTTGTTTATTTGATGAAAATGAACAACAATACACACCATGGAAACATTTTTGTTTGATTTGTGTCAAGTGAGATTTTCACCTGGAACCCAAAGGGGGGGGTATTGGCACTTTTCATGGAAAAATGTGAAAAATTAAATTTTCTAAAAATTAAAAAATGCCTTCTATACACCTCAAACATTTACTCTTAAACAGAAGATTGTGGTTTTTCGCAATATTTTTAGAAATTTGGGCTCTTATAGTAGGAATAAAACTTGCGCTTAAGGATCTTTTATGCTCATTTCTTGCCTTTCAGGATTTATTATGGGTTTAATTTTGTTTAGTTGATGAAAATGAACAACAATACACACCATGGAAACATTTTTGTTTGATTTGTTTCGAGTGAGATTTTCACCTAGAACCCAAACGGGGGGGGGTATTGGCACTTTTCATGGAAAAATGAGAAAAAAAAAATTTTCTAAAAATGAAATAAATGCCTTCTATACACCTAACACATTCACTACAAAAGAGAAGATTGTATTTTTTCGCAATATTTTTAGAAATTTTGGCTCTTTAAGTAACATTAACACTTGCGTTGAAGCATCTTTTATGCTTATTTCTTGTATTTCAGTATTTATTCTGGGTTTTATATTGTTTATTTGATGA
Organism: Hetaerina americana; assembly: GCF_022747635.1. Classification (NCBI taxonomy): domain Eukaryota; kingdom Metazoa; phylum Arthropoda; class Insecta; order Odonata; family Calopterygidae; genus Hetaerina; species Hetaerina americana. The sequence continues at coordinate 116,470 of NW_027286828.1, forward strand.
AAATGAACAACAATACACACCATGGAAACATTTTTGTTTGATTTGTGTCGAGTGAGATTTTCACCTAGAACCCAAAGGGGGGGGGTATTGGCACTTTTCATGGAAAAATGTGAAAAATTAAATTTTCTAAAAATGAAATAAATGCCTTCTATGCACCTCAAACATTCACTATAAAACAGAAGATTGTTGTTTTTCGCAATATTTTTAGAAATTTGGGCTCTTTTAGTAACATTAACAACTCCGCTGAAGCATCTTTTATGCTCATTTTTTGCCTTTCAGGATTTATTATGGGTTTAATTTTGTTTATTTGATGAAAAATGAACAACAATACTTACCATGGAAACATTTTTTTTTTGATTTGTGTCGAGTGAGATTTTCACCTAGAACCCAAAGGGGGGGGGTTATGGCACTTTTCATGGAAAATTGTGAAAAATTAAATTTTCTAAAATTGAAATAAATGCCTTATATGCACCTCAAACATTCACTCTTAAACAGAAGATTGTGGTTTTTCGCAATATTTTTAGAAATTTGGGCTCTTATATTAAGAATAACACTTGCGCTGAAGCATCTATTATGCTCATTTCTTGTCTTTCAGGATTTATTCTGGGTTTTATTTTGTTTATTTGATGAAAATGAACAACAATACACACCATGGAAACATTTTTTTTTTATTTGTGTCGAGTGAGATTTTCACCTAGAACCCAAAAGGGGGGTATTGGCACTTTTCATAGAAAAATGTGAAAAAATAAATTTTCAAAAAATGAAATAAATGCCTTCTATACACCTCAAATATTCACTCTTAAACTGAAAATTGTTGTTTTTCGCAATATTTTTAGAAATTTTGGCTCTTTTAAAACAATAACACTTGCGCTGAAGCATCTTTAATGCTCATTTCTTGTCTTTCAGGATTTATTCTGGGTTTTATTTTGTTTATTTGATGAAAATGAACAAAAATACACACCATGGAAACATTTTTGCTTGATTTGTGTTGAGTGAGATTTTCACCTAGAACCCAAAGGGGGGGGTATTGGCACTTTTCATGGAAAAATGAGAAAAAATAAATTTTCTAAAAATGAAATAAATGCCTTCTATACACCTAAAACATTCAATATAAAAGAGAAGATTGTTGTTTTTTCGCAATATTTTTAGAAATTTTGGCTCTTTAAGTAACATTAACACTTGCGTTGAAGCATATTTTATGCTTATTTCTTGTATTTCAGTATTTATTCTGGGTTTTATTTTGTTTATTTGATGAAAATGATCAACAATACACACCATGGAAACATTTTTTTTTGATTTGTGTCGAGTGAGATTTTCACCTAGAACCCAAAGGGGGGGTATTGGCTATTTTCATGGAAAAATGTGAAAAATTAAATTTTCTAAAATTGAAATAAATGCCTTCTATGCACCTCAAACATTCAATCTTAAACAGAAGATTGTGGTTTTTCGCAATATTTTTAGAAATTTGGGCTCTTATATTAAGAATAACACTTGCGCTGAAGCATCTTTTATGCTCATTTCTTGTCTTTTAGGATTTATTCTGGGTTTTATTTTGTTTATTGGATGAAAATGAACAACAATACACACCATGGAAACATTTTTTTTTGATTTGTGTCGTGTGAGATTTTCACCTAGAACCCAAACGGGGGGGTATTGGCACTTTTCATGGAAAAATGTGAAAAATTAAATTTTCTAAAAATTAAAAAATGCCTTCTATACACCTCAAACATTTACTCTTAAACAGAAGATTGTGGTTTTTCGCAATATTTTTAGAAATTTGGGCTCTTATAGTAGGAATAAAACTTGCGCTTAAGGATCTTTTATGCTCATTTCTTGCCTTTCAGGATTTATTATGGGTTTAATTTTGTTTAGTTGATGAAAATGAACAACAATACACACCATGGAAACATTTTTGTTTGATTTGTTTCGAGTGAGATTTTCACCTAGAACCCAAACGGGGGGGGGTATTGGCACTTTTCATGGAAAAATGAGAAAAAAAAAATTTTCTAAAAATGAAATAAATGCCTTCTATACACCTAACACATTCACTACAAAAGAGAAGATTGTATTTTTTCGCAATATTTTTAGAAATTTTGGCTCTTTAAGTAACATTAACACTTGCGTTGAAGCATCTTTTATGCTTATTTCTTGTATTTCAGTATTTATTCTGGGTTTTATTTTGTTTATTTGATGAAAATGAACAACAATACACACCATGGAAACATTTTTGTTTGATTTGTGTCGAGTGAGATTTTCACCTAGAACCCAAAGGGGGGGGTATTGGCACTTTTCATGGAAAAATGTGAAAAATTAAATTTTCTAAAATGAAATAAATGCCTTCTATGCACCTCAAACATTCACTATAAAACAGAAGATTGTTGTTTTTCGCAATATTTTTAGAAATTTGGGCTCTTTTAGTAACATTAACAACTCCGCTGAAGCATCTTTTATGCTCATTTTTTGCCTTTCAGGATTTATTATGGGTTTAATTTTGTTTATTTGATGAAAATGAACAACAATACTTACCATGGAAACATTTTTTTTTGATTTGTGTCGAGTGAGATTTTCACCTAGAACCCAAAGGGGGGGGGGTATTGGCACTTTTCATGGAAAATTGTGAAAAATTAAATTTTCTAAAATTGAAATAAATGCCTTATATGCACCTCAAACATTCACTCTTAAACAGAAGATTGTGGTTTTTCGCAATATTTTTAGAAATTTGGGCTCTTATATTAAGAATAACACTTGCGCTGAAGCATCTATTATGCTCATTTCTTGTCTTTCAGGATTTATTCTGGGTTTTATTTTGTTTATTTGATGAAAATGAACAACAATACACACCATGGAAACATTTTTTTTTTATTTGTGTCGAGTGAGATTTTCACCTAGAACCCAAAAGGGGGGTATTGGCACTTTTCATAGAAAAATGTGAAAAAATAAATTTTCAAAAAATGAAATAAATGCCTTCTATACACCTCAAATATTCACTCTTAAACTGAAAATTGTTGTTTTTCGCAATATTTTTAGAAATTTTGGCTCTTTTAAAAACAATAACACTTGCGCTGAAGCATCTTTAATGCTCATTTCTTGTCTTTCAGGATTTATTCTGGGTTTTATTTTGTTTATTTGATGAAAATGAACAAAAATACACACCATGGAAACATTTTTGCTTGATTTGTGTTGAGTGAGATTTTCACCTAGAACCCAAAGGGGGGGGTATTGGCACTTTTCATGGAAAAATGAGAAAAAATAAATTTTCTAAAAATGAAATAAATGCCTTCTATACACCTAAAACATTCAATATAAAAGAGAAGATTGTTGTTTTTCGCAATATTTTTAGAAATTTTGGCTCTTTAAGTAACATTAACACTTGCGTTGAAGCATATTTTATGCTTATTTCTTGTATTTCAGTATTTATTCTGGGTTTTATTTTGTTTATTTGATGAAAATGATCAACAATACACACCATGGAAACATTTTTTTTTGATTTGTGTCGAGTGAGATTTTCACCTAGAACCCAAAGGGGGGGTATTGGCTATTTTCATGGAAAAATGTGAAAAATTAAATTTTCTAAAATTGAAATAAATGCCTTCTATGCACCTCAAACATTCAATCTTAAACAGAAGATTGTGGTTTTTCGCAATATTTTTAGAAATTTGGGCTCTTATATTAAGAATAACACTTGCGCTGAAGCATCTTTTATGCTCATTTCTTGTCTTTTAGGATTTATTCTGGGTTTTATTTTGTTTATTGGATGAAAATGAACAACAATACACACCATGGAAACATTTTTTTTTGATTTGTGTCGTGTGAGATTTTCACCTAGAACCCAAACGGGGGGGTATTGGCACTTTTCATGGAAAAATGTGAAAAATTAAATTTTCTAAAAATGAAATAAATGCCTTCTATACACCTCAAACATTCACTCTTAAACTGAAAAATGTTGTTTTTCGCAAAATTTTTAGAAATTTTGGCTCTTTTAGAAACATTAACACTTGCGCTGAAGCATCTTTTATGCTCATTTCTTGTCTTTCAGTATTTATTCTGGGTTTTATTTTGTTTATTTGATGAAAATGAACAACAATACACACCATGGAAACATTTTTGTTTGATTTGTGTCGAGTGAGATTTTCACCTAGAACCCAAAGGGGGGGCACTTTTCATTGAAAAATGTGAAAAATTAAATATTGGCACTTTTCATGGAAAAATGTGAAAAATTAAATTTTCTAAAATTGAAATAAATGCCTTCTATACACCTCAAACATTCGATCTTAAGCAGAAGATTGTGGTTTTTCGCAATATTTTTAGAAATTTGGGCTCTTTTAGTAACATTAACACTTGTGCTGAAGCATCTTCTTTGCTCATTTCTTGCCCTTCAGGATTTATTCTGGGTTTTATTTTGTTTATTTAATGAAAATGAGCAACAATACACGCCATGGTAACATTTTTGTTTGATTTGTGTCGAGTGAGATTTTCACCTAGAACCCAAAGGGGGGGTATTGGCACTATTCATGGAAAAATGTGAAAAAAAAACATTTTCTAAAAATGGAAAAAATGCCTTCTATACACCTCAAACATTCACTCTTAATCTGAAAATTGTTGTTTTTCGCAATATATTTAAAAATTTGGGCTCTTTTAGTAACATTAACACTTGCGCTGAAGCATCTTTTATGCTCATTTCTTGTCTTTCAGTATTAAATCTGGGATTTATTTTGTTTATTTGATGAAAATGAACAACAATACACACAATGGAAACATTTTTGTTTGATTTGTGTCGAGTGAGATTTTCACCTAGAACCCAAAGGGGGGGTATTGGCACTTTTCATGGAAAAATTGGAAAAATTATATTTTCTAAAAATGAAATAAATGCCTTCTATACACCTCAAACATTAACTCTAAAACTGAAAATTGTTGATTTTCGCAATATTTTTAGAAATTTGGGCTCTTTTAGTAACATTAACACTTGCGTTGAAGCATCTTTTATGCTTATTTCTTGTATTTCAGTATTTATTCTGGGTTTTATTTTGTTTATTTGAGAAAATGAACAACAATACACACCATGGAAACATTTTTGTTTGATTTGTGTCGAGTGAGATTTTCACCTAGAACCCAAAGGGGGGGTATTGGCACTTTTCATGGAAAAATGTGAAAAATTAAATTTTCTAAAAATGAAATAAATGCCTTCTATACACCTCAAACATTCACTCTTAAACTGAAAATTGTTGTTTTTCGCAATATTTTTAGAAATTTTGGCTCTTTTATTAACATTAACACTTGCGCTGAAGCATCTTTTATGCTCATTTCTTGTCTTTCAGTATATAGTCTGGGTTTTATTTTGTTTATTTGATGAAAATGAACAACAATACTTACCATAGAAACATTTTTTTTTGATTTGTGTCGAGTGAGATTTTCACCTAGAACCCAAAGGGGGGGGTATTGGCGCTTTTCATGGAAAAATGTGAAAAATTAAATTTTCTAAAATGGAAATAAATGCCTTCTATGCACCTCAAACATTCACTCTTAAACAGAAGATTGTGGTTTTTCGCAATATTTTTAGAAATTTGGGCTCTAATATTAAGAATAACACTTGCGCTGAAGCATCTTTTATGCTCATTTCTTGTCTTTTAGGATTTATTCTGGGTTTTATTTTGTTTATTGGATGAAAATGAACAACAATACACACCATGGAAACATTTTTTTTTATTAGTGTCGAGTGAGATTTTCACCTAGAACCCAAAGGGGGGGTATTGGTACTTTTCATGGAAAAATGTGAAAAATTAAATTTTCTAAAAATGAAATAAATGCCTTCTATACACCTCAAACATTCACCCTAAAACTGAAAATTGTTGTTTTTCGCAATATTTTTAGAAATTTGGGCTCTTTAAGTAACATTAACACTTGCGCAGAAGCATCTTTTATGCTTAATTCTTGTCTTTCAGGATTTATTCTGGGTTTTATTTTGTTTATTTGATGAAAATGAACCACAATACACACCATGGAAACATTTTTGTTTGATTTGTGTTGAGTGAGATTTTCACCTAGAACCAAAAGGGTAGTGGCACTTTAAATGGAAAAATCTGAAAAATTAAATTTTCTAAAAATGAAATAAATGCCTTCTATACACCTCAAACATTCACTCTTAAACAGAAGATTGTGGTTTTTCGCAATATTTTTAGAAATTTTGGCTCTTTTATTAACATTAACACTTGCGCTGAAGCATCTTTTATGCTCATTTCTTGTCTTTCAGTATATAGTCTGGGTTTTATTTTGTTTATTTGATGAAAATGAACAACAATACTTACCATGGAAACATTTTTCTTTGATTTGTGTCGAGTGAGATTTTCACCTAGAACCCAAAGGGGGGGTATTGGCACTTTTCATGGAAAAATGTGAAAAATTAAATTTTCTAAAATTGAAATAAATGCCTTCTATGCACCTCAAACATTCACTCTTAAACAGAAGATTTTGGTTTTTCGCAATATTTTTAGAAATTTGGGCTCTTATATTAAGAATAACACTTGCGCTGAAGCATCTTTTATGCTCATTTCTTGTCTTTTAGGATTTATTCTGGGTTTTATTTTGTTTATTGGATGAAAATGAACAACAATACACACCATGGAAACATTTTTTTTTGATTTGTGTCGGGTGAGATTTTCACCTAGAACCCAAACGGGGGGGTATTGGCACTTTTCATGGAAAAATGTGAAAAATTAAATTTTCTAAAAATGAAATAAATGCCTTCTATACACCTCAAACATTCACTCTTAAACTGAAAAATGTTGTTTTTCGCAAAAGTTTTAGAAATTTTGGCTCTTTTAGTAACATTAACACTTGCGCTGAAGCATCTTTTATGCTCATTTCTTGTTTTTCAGTATTTAATGTGGGTTTTATTTTGTTTATTTGATGAAAATGAACAACAATACACACCATGGAAACATTTTTGTTTGATTTTTGTCGAGTGAGATTTTCACCTAGAACCCAAAGGGGGGGCACTTTTCATGGAAAAATGTGAAAAATTAAATATTGGAACTTTTCATGGAAAAATGTGAAAAATTAAATTTTCTAAAATTGAAATAAATGCCTTCTATACACCTCAAACATTCACTCTTAAGCAGAAGATTGTGGTTTTTCGTAATATTTTTAGAAATTTGGGCTCTTTTAGTAACATTAACAATTGTGCTGAAGCATCTTTTATGCTCATTTCTTGCCCTTCAGGATTTATTCTGGGTTTTATTTTGTTTATTTGATGAAAATGAACAACAAAACACACCATGGAAACATTTTTGTTTGATTTGTGTCGAGTGAGATTTTCACCTAGAACCTAAAGGGGGGCGTATTGGCACTTTTCATGGAAAAATGTGAAAAATTAAATTTTCTAAAAATGACATAAATACCTTCTATACACCTCAAACATTCACTCTTAAGCTGAAAATTGTTGTTTTTCGCAATATTTTTTAGAAATTTGGGCTCTTTTAGTAACATTAACACTTGCGCTGAAGCATCTTTTATGCTCATTTCTTGTCTTTCAGGATTTATTCTGGGTTTTATTTTGTTTATTTGATGAAAATGAGCAACAATACACTCCATGGAAACATTTTTTTTTGATTTGTGTCGAGTGAGATTTTCACCTAGAACCCAAAGGGGGGGGGTATTGGCACTTTTCATGGAAAAATGTGAAAAATTAAATTTTCTAAAATTGAAATAAATGCCTTCTATGCACTTCAAACATTTACTCTTAAACAGAAGATTGTGGTTTTTCGCAATATTTTTAGAAATTTGGGCTCTTATATTAAGAATAACACTTGCGCTGAAGCATCTTTTATGCCCATTTCTTGTCTTTTACGATATATTCTGGGTTTTATTTTGTTTATTTGATGAAAATGAGCAACAATTCACACCATGGAAACATTTTTGTTTGATTTGTGTCGATTGAGATTTTCACCTAGAACCCAAGGGGAGATATTGGCACTTTTCATGGAAAAATGAGAAAAATAACATTTTCTAAAAATGAAATAAATGCCTATAATGCACCTCAGACATTCACTCTAAAACAGAAGATTGTTGTTTTTCGTAATAATTTCAGAAATTTGGGCTCTTTTAGTAACATTAACACTTGCGCTGAAGCATCTTTCATGCTCATTTCTTGTCTTTCAGGATTTATTCTGGGTTTTATTTTGTTTATTTGATGAAAATGAACAACAATACACACCATGGAAACATTTTTGTTTGATTTGTGTCGAGTGAGATTTTCACCTAGAACCCTAAGGGGGGGGTATTAGCACTTTTCATGGAAAAATGTGAAAAATTAAATTTTCTAAAAATGAAATAAATGCCTTCTATACATCTCAAACATTCACTCTTAAACTGAAAATTGTTGTTTTTCGCAATATTTTTAGAAGTTTGGGCTCTTTTAGTAACTTACACTTGCGCTGAAGCATCTTTTATGCTTAATTCTTGTCTTTCAGGATTTATTCTGGGTTTTTTTTTTTTTATTTGATGAAAATGAACAACATACACACCATGGAAACATTTTTGTTTGATTTGTGTCGAGAGAGATTTTCACCTAGAATCCAAAAGGGGGGTATTGGCACTTTTCATGGAAAAATCTGAAAAATTAAATTTTCTAAAAATGAAATAAATGCCTTCTATACACCTCAAACATTCACTCTTAAACTGATAATTGTTGTTTTTCGCAATATTTTTAGAAATTTTGGCTCTTTTATTAACATTAACACTTGCGCTGAAGCATCTTTTATGCTCATTTCTTGTCTTTCAGTATATAGTCTGGGTTTTATTTTGTTTATTTGATGAAAATGAACAACAATACTTACCATGGAAACATTTTTTTTGATTTGTGTCGAGTGAGATTTTCACCTAGAACCCAAAGGGGGGGTATTGGCACTTTTCATGGAAAAATGTGAAAAATTAAATTTTCTAAAATTGAAATAAATGCCTTCTATGCACCTCAAACATTCACTCTTAATCGGAAAATTGTTGTTTTTCGCAATATTTTTAGAAATTTGGGCTCTTTTAGTAACATTAACACTTGCGCTGAAGCATCTTTTATGCTCATTTCTTGTCTTTCAGTATTTAATCTGGGTTTTATTTTGTTTATTTGATGAAAATGAACAACAATACACACCATGGAAACATTTTTGTTTGATTTGTGTCGAGTGAGATTTTCACCTAGAACCTAAAGGGGGGGGTATTGGCACTTTTCATGGAAAAATGTGAAAAATTAAATTTTCTAAAAATGACATAAATACCTTCTATACACCTCAAACATTCACTCTTAAACTGAAAATTGTTGTTTTTCGCAATATTTTTTAGAAATTTGGGCTCTTTTAGTAACATTAACACTTGCGCTGAAGCATCTTTTATGCTCATTTCTTGTCTTTCAGGATTTATTCTGGGTTTAATTTTGTTTATTTGATGAAAATGAACTACAATACATACCATGGAAACATTTTTGTTCGATTTGTGTCGAGTGAGATTTTCACCTAGAACCCAAAGGGGGTGGTATTGGCACTTTTCATGGAAAAATGTGAAAAATTAAATTTTCTAAAAATGAAATAAATGCCTTCTATACATCTCAAACATTCACTCTTTAACTGAAAATTGTTGTTTTTCGCAATATTTTTAGAAATTTGGGCTCTTTTAGTAACATTAACACTTGCGCTGAAGCATCTTTTATGCTTAATTCTTGTCTTTCAGGATTTATTGTGGGTTTTATTTTTTTTATTTGATGAAAATGAACAACAATACACACCATGGAAACATTTTTGTTTGATTTGTGTCGAGTGAGATTTTCACCAAGAACCGAAAGGGGGGGGTATTGGCACTTTTCATGGAAAAATGTGAAAAATTAAATTTTCTAAAAATGAAATAAATGCCTTCTATACAACTCAAACATTCACTCTTAAACTGAAAATTGTTGTTTTTCGCAATATTTTTAGAAATTTTGGCTCTTTTATTAACATAAACACTTGCGCTGAAGCATCTTTTATGCGTATTTCTTGTCTTATAGTATATAGTCTGGGTTTTATTTTGTTTATTTGATGAAAATGAGCAACAATACACTCCATGGAAACATTTTTTTTTGATTTGTGTCGAGTGAGATTTTTACCTAGAACCCAAAGGGGGTGGTATTGGCACTTTTCATGGAAAAATGTGAAAAATTAAATTTTCTAAAAATGAAATAAATGCCTTCTATACATCTCAAACATTCACTCTTAATCTGAAAATTGTTGTTTTTCCTAATATTTTTAGAAATTTGGGCTCTTTTAGTAACATTACCACTTGCGCTCAAGCATCTTTTATGCTCATTTCTTGTCTTTCAGGATTTAATCTGGGTTTAATTTTGTTTATTCGATGAAAATGAACAACAATACTTACCATGGAAACATTTTTTTTGATTTGTGTCGAGTGAGATTTTCACCTAGAACCTAAAGGGGGGGGTATTGGCACTTTTCATGGAAAAATGTGAAAAATTAAATTTTCTAAAAATGACATAAATACCTTCTATACACCTCAAACATTCACTCTTAAACTGAAAATTGTTGTTTTTCGCAATATTTTTTAGAAATTTGGGCTCTTTTAGTAACATACACACTTGCGCTGAAGCATCTTTTATGCTTAATTCTTGTCTTTCAGGATTTATTCTGGGTTTTATTTTTTTTATTTGATGAAAATGAACAACATACACACCATGGAAACATTTTTGTTTGATTTGTGTCGAGAGAGATTTTCACCTAGAATCCAAAAGGGGGGTATTGGCACTTTTCATGGAAAAATCTGAAAAATTAAATTTTCTAAAAATGAAATAAATGCCTTCTATACACCTCAAACATTCACTCTTAAACTGATAATTGTTGTTTTTCGCAATATTTTTAGAAATTTTGGCTCTTTTATTAACATTAACACTTGCGCTGAAGCATCTTTTATGCTCATTTCTTGTCTTTCAGTATATAGTCTGGGTTTTATTTTGTTTATTTGATGAAAATGAACAACAATACTTACCATGGAAACATTTTTTTTGATTTGTGTCGAGTGAGATTTTCACCTAGAACCCAAAGGGGGGGTATTGGCACTTTTCATGGAAAAATGTGAAAAATTAAATTTTCTAAAATTGAAATAAATGCCTTCTATGCACCTCAAACATTCACTCTTAATCGGAAAATTGTTGTTTTTCGCAATATTTTTAGAAATTTGGGCTCTTTTAGTAACATTAACACTTGCGCTGAAGCATCTTTTATGCTCATTTCTTGTCTTTCAGTATTTAATCTGGGTTTTATTTTGTTTATTTGATGAAAATGAACAACAATACACACCATGGAAACATTTTTGTTTGATTTGTGTCGAGTGAGATTTTCACCTAGAACCTAAAGGGGGGGGTATTGGCACTTTTCATGGAAAAATGTGAAAAATTAAATTTTCTAAAAATGACATAAATACCTTCTATACACCTCAAACATTCACTCTTAAACTGAAAATTGTTGTTTTTCGCAATATTTTTTAGAAATTTGGGCTCTTTTAGTAACATTAACACTTGCGCTGAAGCATCTTTTATGCTCATTTCTTGTCTTTCAGGATTTATTCTGGGTTTAATTTTGTTTATTTGATGAAAATGAACTACAATACATACCATGGAAACATTTTTGTTCGATTTGTGTCGAGTGAGATTTTCACCTAGAACCCAAAGGGGGTGGTATTGGCACTTTTCATGGAAAAATGTGAAAAATTAAATTTTCTAAAAATGAAATAAATGCCTTCTATACATCTCAAACATTCACTCTTTAACTGAAAATTGTTGTTTTTCGCAATATTTTTAGAAATTTGGGCTCTTTTAGTAACATTAACACTTGCGCTGAAGCATCTTTTATGCTTAATTCTTGTCTTTCAGGATTTATTGTGGGTTTTATTTTTTTTATTTGATGAAAATGAACAACAATACACACCATGGAAACATTTTTGTTTGATTTGTGTCGAGTGAGATTTTCACCAAGAACCGAAAGGGGGGGGTATTGGCACTTTTCATGGAAAAATGTGAAAAATTAAATTTTCTAAAAATGAAATAAATGCCTTCTATACAACTCAAACATTCACTCTTAAACTGAAAATTGTTGTTTTTCGCAATATTTTTAGAAATTTTGGCTCTTTTATTAACATAAACACTTGCGCTGAAGCATCTTTTATGCGTATTTCTTGTCTTATAGTATATAGTCTGGGTTTTATTTTGTTTATTTGATGAAAATGAGCAACAATACACTCCATGGAAACATTTTTTTTTGATTTGTGTCGAGTGAGATTTTTACCTAGAACCCAAAGGGGGTGGTATTGGCACTTTTCATGGAAAAATGTGAAAAATTAAATTTTCTAAAAATGAAATAAATGCCTTCTATACATCTCAAACATTCACTCTTAATCTGAAAATTGTTGTTTTTCCTAATATTTTTAGAAATTTGGGCTCTTTTAGTAACATTACCACTTGCGCTCAAGCATCTTTTATGCTCATTTCTTGTCTTTCAGGATTTAATCTGGGTTTAATTTTGTTTATTCGATGAAAATGAACAACAATACTTACCATGGAAACATTTTTTTTGATTTGTGTAGAGTGAGATTTTCACCTAGAACCTAAAGGGGGGGGTATTGGCACTTTTCATGGAAAAATGTGAAAAATTAAATTTTCTAAAAATGACATAAATACCTTCTATACACCTCAAACATTCACTCTTAAACTGAAAATTGTTGTTTTTCGCAATATTTTTTAGAAATTTGGGCTCTTTTAGTAACATACACACTTGCGCTGAAGCATCTTTTATGCTCATTTCTTGTCTTTCAGGATTTATTCTGGGTTTAATTTTGTTTATTTGATGAAAATGAACTACAATAAATACCATGGAAACATTTTTGTTCGATTTGTGTCGAGTGAGATTTTTACCTAGAACCCAAAGGGGGTGGTATTGGCACTTTTCATGGAAAAATGTGAAAAATTAAATTTTCTAAAAATGAAATAAATGCCTTCTATACATCTCAAACATTCACTCTTTAACTGAAAATTGTTGTTTTTCGCAATATTTTTAGAAATTTGGGCTCTTTTAGTAACATTAACACTTGCGCTGAAGCATCTTTTATGCTTAATTCTTGTCTTTCAGGATTTATTGTGGGTTTTATTTTTTTTATTTGATGAAAATGAACAACAATACACACCATGGAAACATTTTTGTTTGATTTGTGTCGAGTGAGATTTTCACCTAGAACCGAAAGGGGGGGGTATTGGCACTTTTCATGGAAAAATGTGAAAAATTAAATTTTCTAAAAATGAAATAAATGCCTTCTATACACCTCAAACATTCACTCTTAAACTGAAAATTGTTGTTTTTCGCAATATTTTTAGAAATTTTGGCTCTTTTATTAACATTAACACTTGCGCTGAAGCATCTTTTATGCGTATTTCTTGTCTTATAGTATATAGTCTGGGTTTTATTTTGTTTATTTGATGAAAATGAGCAACAATACACTCCATGGAAACATTTTTTTTTGATTTGTGTCGAGTGAGATTTTCACCTAGAACCCAAAGGGGGGGGGGTATTGGCACTTTTCATGGAAAAATGTGAAAAATTAAATTTTCTAAAATTGAAATAAATGCCTTTTATGCACCTCAAACATTCACTCTTAATCTGAAAATTGTTGTTTTTCCTAATATTTTTAGAAATTTGGGCTCTTTTAGTAACATTACCACTTGCGCTCAAGCATCTTTTATGCTCATTTCTTGTCTTTCAGGATTTAATCTGGGTTTAATTTTGTTTATTTGATGAAAATGAACAACAATACTTACCATGGAAACATTTTTTTTGATTTGTGTCGAGTGAGATTTTCACCTAGAACCTAAAGGGGGGGGTATTGGCACTTTTCATGGAAAAATGTGAAAAATTAAATTTTCTAAAAATGACATAAATACCTTCTATACACCTCAAACATTCACTCTTAAACTGAAAATTGTTGTTTTTCGCAATATTTTTTAGAAATTTGGGCTCTTTTAGTAACATTAACACTTGCGCTGAAGCATCTTTTATGCTCATTTCTTGTCTTTCAGGATTTATTCTGGGTTTAATTTTGTTTATTTGATGAAAATGAACTACAATACATACCATGGGAACATTTTTGTTCGATTTGTGTCGAGGGAGATTTTCACCTAGAACCCAAAGGGGGGGGTATTGGCACTTTTCATGGAAAAATGTGAAAAATTAAATTTTCTAAAAATGAAATAAATGCCTTCTATACACCTCAAACATTCACTCTTAAACTGAAAATTGTTGTTTTTCGCAATATTTTTAGAAATTTTGGCTCTTTTATTAACATTAACACTTGCGCTGAAGCATCTTTTATGCTCATTTCTTGTCTTATAGTATATAGTCTGGGTTTTATTTTGTTTATTTGATGAAAATGAACAACAATACACACCATGGAAACATTTTTGTTTGATTTGTTTCGAGTGAGATTTTTACCTAGAACCCAAAGGGGGGGGAAATGGCACTTTTCATGGAAAAATGTGAAAAATTAAATTTTCTAAAAATGAAATAAATGCCTTCTATAACCCTCAATCATTCACTCTAAAACAGAAGATTGTGGTTTTTCGCAATATTTTTAGAAATTTGGGATCTTTTAGTAACATTAACACTTGTGCTGAAGCATCTTTTATTCTCATTTCTTGTTTCAGTATTTATTCTGGGTTTTATTTTGTTTATTTGATAAAAATGAACAACAAAACACACCATGGAAACATTTTTGTTTGATTTGTGTCGAGTGAGATTTTCACCTAGAACCCTAAGGGGGGGTATTAGCACTTTTCATGGAAAAATGTGAAAAATTAAATTTTCTAAAAATGAAATAAATGCCTTCTATACATCTCAAACATTCACTCTAAATCTGAAAATTGTTGTTTTTCGCAATATTTTTAGAAATTTGGGCTCTTTTAGTAACATTAACACTTGCACTGAAGCATCTTTTATGCTTAATTCTTGTCTTTCAGGATTTATTCTGGGTTTAATTTTTTTTATTTGATGAAAATGAATACATTCACACCCTGGAAACATTTTTGTTTGATTTGTGTCGAGAGAGATTTTCACCTAGAATCCAAAAGGGGGGTATTGGCACTTTTCATGGAAAAATCTGAAAAATTAAATTTTCTAAAAATGAAATAAATGCCTTCTATACACCTCAAACATTCACTCTTAAACTGATAATTGTTGTTTTTCGCAATATTTTTAGAAATTTTGGCTCTTTTATTAACATTAACACTTGCGCTGAAGCATCTTTTATGCTCATTTCTTGTCTTTCAGTATATAGTCTGGGTTTTATTTTGTTTATTTGATGAAAATGAACAACAATACTTACCATGGAAACATTTTTTTTTGATTTGTTTCGAGTGAGATTTTCACCTAGAACCCAAAGGGGGGGGGTATTGGCACTTTTCATGGAAAATTGTGAAAAATTAAATTTTCTAAAATTGAAATAAATGCCTTATATGCACCTCAAACATTCACTCTTAAACAGAAGATTGTGGTTTTTCGCAATATTTTTAGAAATTTGGGCTCTTATATTAAGAATAACACTTGCGCTGAAGCATCTATTATGCTCATTTCTTGTCTTTCAGGATTTATTCTGGGTTTTATTTTGTTTATTTGATGAAAATGAACAACAATACACACCATGGAAACATTTTTTTTTTATTTGTGTCGAGTGAGATTTTCACCTAGAACCCAAAAGGGGGGTATTGGCACTTTTCATAGAAAAATGTGAAAAAATAAATTTTCAAAAAATGAAATAAATGCCTTCTATACACCTCAAATATTCACTCTTAAACTGAAAATTGTTGTTTTTCGCAATATTTTTAGAAATTTTGGCTCTTTTAAAAACAATAACACTTGCGCTGAAGCATCTTTAATGCTCATTTCTTGTCTTTCAGGATTTATTCTGGGTTTTATTTTGTTTATTTGATGAAAATGAACAAAAATACACACCATGGAAACATTTTTGCTTGATTTGTGTTGAGTGAGATTTTCACCTAGAACCCAAAGGGGGGGGTATTGGCACTTTTCATGGAAAAATGAGAAAAAATAAATTTTCTAAAAATGAAATAAATGCCTTCTATACACCTAAAACATTCAATATAAAAGAGAAGATTGTTGTTTTTCGCAATATTTTTAGAAATTTTGGCTCTTTAAGTAACATTAACACTTGCGTTGAAGCATATTTTATGCTTATTTCTTGTATTTCAGTATTTATTCTGGGTTTTATTTTGTTTATTTGATGAAAATGATCAACAATACACACCATGGAAACATTTTTTTTTGATTTGTGTCGAGTGAGATTTTCACCTAGAACCCAAAGGGGGGGTATTGGCACTTTTCATGGAAAAATGTGAAAAATTAAATTTTCTAAAATTGAAATAAATGCCTTCTATGCACCTCAAACATTCAATCTTAAACAGAAGATTGTGGTTTTTCGCAATATTTTTAGAAATTTGGGCTCTTATATTAAGAATAACACTTGCGCTGAAGCATCTTTTATGCTCATTTCTTGTCTTTTAGGATTTATTCTGGGTTTTATTTTGTTTATTGGATGAAAATGAACAACAATACACACCATGGAAACATTTTTTTTTGATTTGTGTCGTGTGAGATTTTCACCTAGAACCAAAACGGGGGGGTATTGGCACTTTTCATGGAAAAATGTGAAAAATTAAATTTTCTAAAAATGAAATAAATGCCTTCTATACACCTCAAACATTCACTCTTAAACTGAAAAATGTTGTTTTTCGCAAAATTTTTAGAAATTTTGGCTCTTTTAGAAACATTAACACTTGCGCTGAAGCATCTTTTATGCTCATTTCTTGTCTTTCAGTATTTATTCTGGGTTTTATTTTGTTTATTTGATGAAAATGAACAACAATACACACCATGGAAACATTTTTGTTTGATTTGTGTCGAGTGAGATTTTCACCTAGAACCCAAAGGGGGGGCACTTTTCATTGAAAAATGTGAAAAATTAAATATTGGCACTTTTCATGGAAAAATGTGAAAAATTAAATTTTCTAAAATTGAAATAAATGCCTTCTATACACCTCAAACATTCGATCTTAAGCAGAAGATTGTGGTTTTTCGCAATATTTTTAGAAATTTGGGCTCTTTTAGTAACATTAACACTTGTGCTGAAGCATCTTCTTTGCTCATTTCTTGCCCTTCAGGATTAATTCTGGGTTTTATTTTGTTTATTTAATGAAAATGAGCAACAATACACGCCATGGTAACATTTTTGTTTGATTTGTGTCGAGTGAGATTTTCACCTAGAACCCAAAGGGGGGGGTATTGGCACTATTCATGGAAAAATGTGAAAAAAAAACATTTCTAAAAATGAAAAAAATGCCTTCTATACACCTCAAACATTCACTCTTAATCTGAAAATTGTTGTTTTTTCGCAATATATTTAAAAATTTGGGCTCTTTTAGTAACATAAACACTTGCGCTGAAGCATCTTTTATGCTCATTTCTTGTCTTTCAGTATTAAATCTGGGATTTATTTTGTTTATTTGATGAAAATGAACAACAATACACACAATGGAAACATTTTTGTTTGATTTGTGTCGAGTGAGATTTTCACCTAGAACCCAAAGGGGGGGTATTGGCACTTTTCATGGAAAAATTGGAAAAATTATATTTTATAAAAATGAAATAAATGCCTTCTATACACCTCAAACATTAACTCTAAAACTGAAAATTGTTGATTTTCGCAATATTTTTAGAAATTTGGGCTCTTTTAGTAACATTAACACTTGCGTGAAGCATCTTTTATGCTTATTTCTTGTATTTCAGTATTTATTGTATTTATTCTGGGTTTTATTTTGTGTTATTTTGAGAAAAATGAACAATAATACACACCATGGAAACATTTTTGTTTGATTTGTGTCGAGTGAGATTTTCACCTAGAACCCAAAGGGGGGGTATTGGCACTTTTCATGGAAAAATGTGAAAAATTAAATTTTCTAAAAATGAAATAAATGCCTTCTATACACCTCAAACATTCACTCTTAAACTGAAAATTGTTGTTTTTCGCAATATTTTTAGAAATTTTGGCTCTTTTATTAACATTAACACTTGCGCTGAAGCATCTTTTATGCTCATTTCTTGTCTTTCAGTATATAGTCTGGGTTTTATTTTGTTTATTTGATGAAAATGAACAACAATACACACAATGGAAACATTTTTTTTGATTTGTGTCGAGTGAGATTTTCACCTAGAACCCAAAGGGGGGGGTATTGGCACTTTTCATGGAAAAATGTGAAAAATTAAATTTTCTAAAAATGGAAAATAAATGCCTTCCATGCACCTCAAACATTCACTCCTTAAACAGAAGATTGTGGTTTTTCGCAATATTTTTAGAAATTTGGGCTCTAATAGTAAGAATAACACTTGCGCTGAAGCATCTTTTATGCTCATTTCTTGTCTTTTAGGATTTATTCTGGGTTTTATTTTGGTTTATTGGATGAAAATGAACAAAAATACACACCATGGAAACATTTTTTTTTATTAGTGTCGGAGTGAGATTTTCACCTAGACCCAAAGGGGGGTTATTGGTACTTTTCATGGAAAAATGTGAAAAATTAAATTTTCTAAAAATGAAATAAATGCCTTCTATACACCTCAAACATTCACCCTAAAACTGAAAATTGTTGTTTTTCGCAATATTTTTAGGAAATTTGGGCTCTTTAAGTAACATTAACACTTGCGCAGAAGCATCTTTTATGCTTAATTCTTGTCTTTCAGGATTTATTCTGGGTTTTATTTTGTTTATTTGATGAAAATGAACAACAACTACACACCCATGGAAACATTTTTGTTTGATTTGTGTTGAGTGAGATTTTCACCTAGAACCAAAAGGGTAGTGGCACTTTAAATGGAAAAAATCTGAAAAATTAAATTTTCTAAAAATGAAATAAATGCCTTCTATACACCTCAAACATTCACTCTTAAACAGAAGATTGTGGTTTTTCGCAATATTTTTAGAAATTTTGGCTCTTTTATTAACATTAACACTTGCGCTGAAGCATCTTTTATGCTCATTTCTTGTCTTTCAGTATATAGTCTGGGTTTTATTTTGTTTATTTGATGAAAATGAACAACAATACTTACCATGGAAACATTTTTCCTTTGATTTGTGTCGAGTGAGATTTTCACCTAGAACCCAAAGGGGGGGTATTGGCACTTTTCATGGAAAAATGTGAAAAATTAAATTTTCTAAAATTGAAATAAATGCCTTCTATGCACCTCAAACATTCACTCTTAAACAGAAGTTTGTGGTTTTTCGCAATATTTTAGAAATTTGGGGGTCTTATATTAAGAATAACACTTGCGCTGAAGCATCTTTTATGCTCATTTCTTGTCTTTTAGGATTTATTCTGGGTTTTATTTTGTTATTGGATGAAAATGAACAACAATACACACCATGGAAACATTTTTTTTTTGATTTGTGTCGGGTGAGATTTTCACCTAGAACCAAAACGGGGGGGGTATTGGCACTTTTCATGGAAAAATGTGAAAATTAAATTTTCTAAAAATGAAATAAATGCCTTCTATACACCTCAAACATTCACTCTAAACTGAAAAATGTTGTTTTTCGCAAAATTTTTAGAAATTTTGGCTCTTTTAGTAACATTAACACTTGCGCTGAAGCATCTTTTATGCTCATTTCTTGTTTTTCAGTATTTAATGTGGGTTTTATTTTGTTTATTTGATTGAAAATGAACAACAATACACACCATGGAAACATTTTTGTTTGATTTTGTCGGAGTGAGATTTTCACCTAGAACCCAAAGGGGGGGCACTTTTCATGGAAAAATGTGAAAAATTAAATATTGGAACTTTTCATGGAAAAATGTGAAAAATTAAATTTTCTAAAATTGAAATAAATGCCTTCTATACACCTCAAACATTCACTCTTAAGCAGAAGATTGTGGTTTTTCGCAATATTTTTAGAAATTTGGGCTCTTTTAGGTAACATTAACAATTGTGCTGAAGGCATCTTTTATGCTCATTTCTTGCCCTTTAGGATTTATTCTGGTTTTATTTTGTTTATTTGATGAAAATGAACAACAATACACACCATGGGAAACATTTTTTGTTTGATTTGTGTCGAGTGAGATTTTTCACCTAGAACCTAAAGGGGGGCGTATTGGCACTTTTCATTGAAAAATGTGAAAAAATTAAATTTTCTAAAAATGACATAAATACCTTCTATACACCTCAAACATTGACTCTTAAGCTGAAAATTGTTGTTTTTTCGCAATATTTTTTAGAAATTTGGGCTCTTTAGTAACATTAACACTTGCGCTGAAGCATCTTTTATGCTCATTTCTTGTCTTTTCAGGATTTTATTCTGGTTTAATTTTGTTTATTTGATGAAAATGAACTACAATACATACCATGGGAACATTTTTGTTCGATTTGTGTCGAGGGAGATTTTCACCTAGAACCCAAAGGGGGGGGGTATTGGCACTTTTCATGGAAAAATGTGAAAAATTAAATTTTCTAAAATTGAAATAAATGCCTTCTATACATCTCAAACATTCACTCTTTAACTGAAAATTGTTGTTTTTCGCAATATTTTTAGAAATTTGGGCTCTTTTAGTAACATTAACACTTGCACTGAAGCATCTTTTATGCTTAATTCTTGTCTTTCAGGATTTATTCTGGGTTTTATTGTTTTTATTTGATGGAAAATGAACTACAATACACACCATGAAAACATGTTTTGTTTGATTTGTGTCCAGTGAGATTTTCACCTATAGAACCCAAAGGGGGGGGGTATTGGCACTTTTCATGGAAAAATTTGAAAAATTAAATTTTCTAAAAATGAAAAATAAATGCCTTCTATACACCTCAAACATTCACTCTTAAACTGAAAATTGTTGTTTTTCGCAATATTTTTAGAAATTTTGGCTCTTTTATTAACATTAACACTTGCGCTGAAGCATCTTTTATGCTCATTTCTTGTCTTATAGTATATAGTCTGGGTTTTATTTTGTTTATTTGATAAAAATGAGCAACAATACACTCCATGGAAACATTTTTTTTTGATTTGTGTCGAGTGAGATTTTCACCTAGAACCCAAAGGGGGGGGGTATTGGCACTTTTCATGGAAAAATGTGAAAAATTAAATTTTCTAAAATTGAAATAAATGCCTTCTATGCACTTCAAACATTTACTCTTAAACAGAAGATTGTGGTTTTTCGCAATATTTTTAGAAATTTGGGCTCTTATATTATGAATAACACTTGCGCTGAAGCATCTTTTATGCCCATTTCTTGTCTTTTAGGATTTATTCTGGGTTTTATTTTGTTTATTTGATGAAAATGAGCAACAATTCACACCATGGAAACATTTTTGTTTGATTTGTGTCGATTGAGATTTTCACCTAGAACCCAAGGGGAGATATTGGCACTTTTCATGGAAAAATGAGAAAAATAACATTTTCTAAAAATGAAATAAATGCCTATAATGCACCTCAGACATTCACTCTAAAACAGAAGATTGTTGTTTTTCCTAATAATTTCAGAAATTTGGGCTCTTTTAGTAACATTAACACTTGCGCTGAAGCATCTTTCATGCTCATTTCTTGTCTTTCAGGATTTATTCTGGGTTTTATTTTGTTTATTTGATGAAAATGAACAACAATACACACCATGGAAACATTTTTGTTTGATTTGTGTCGAGTGAGATTTTCACCTAGAACCCTAAGGGGTATTAGCACTTTTCATGGAAAAATGTGAAAAATTAAATTTTCTAAAAATGAAATAAATGCCTTCTATACATCTCAAACATTCACTCTTAAACTGAAAATTGTTGTTTTTCGCAATATTTTTAGAAATTTGGGCTCTTTTAGTAACATTAACACTTGCGCTGAAGCATCTTTTATGCTTAATTCTTGTCTTTCAGGATTTATTCTGGGTTTTATTTTTTTTATTTGATGAAAATGAACAACATACACACCATGGAAACATTTTTGTTTGATTTGTGTCGAGAGAGATTTTCACCTAGAATCCAAAAGGGGGGTATTGGCACTTTTCATGGAAAAATCTGAAAAATTAAATTTTCTAAAAATGAAATAAATGCCTTCTATACACCTCAAACATTCACTCTTAAACTGATAATTGTTGTTTTTCGCAATATTTTTAGAAATTTTGGCTCTTTTATTAACATTAACACTTGCGCTGAAGCATCTTTTATGCTCATTTCTTGTCTTTCAGTATATAGTCTGGGTTTTATTTTGTTTATTTGATGAAAATGAACAACAATACTTACCATGGAAACATTTTTTTTGATTTGTGTCGAGTGAGATTTTCACCTAGAACCCAAAGGGGGGGTATTGGCACTTTTCATGGAAAAATGTGAAAAATTAAATTTTCTAAAATTGAAATAAATGCCTTCTATGCACCTCAAACATTCACTCTTAATCTGAAAATTGTTGTTTTTCGCAATATTTTTAGAAATTTGGGCTCTTTTAGTAACATTAACACTTGCGCTGAAGCATCTTTTATGCTCATTTCTTGTCTTTCAGTATTTAATCTGGGTTTTATTTTGTTTATTTGATGAAAATGAACAACAATACACACCATGGAAACATTTTTGTTTGATTTGTGTCGAGTGAGATTTTCACCTGGAACCTAAAGGGGGGGGTATTGGCACCTTTCATGGAAAAATGTGAAAAATTAAATTTTCTAAAAATGACATAAATACCTTCTATACACCTCAAACATTCACTCTTAAACTGAAAATTGTTGTTTTTCGCTATATTTTTTAGAAATTTGGGCTCTTTTAGTAACATTAACACTTGCGCTGAAGCATCTTTTATGCTTAATTCTTGTCTTTCAGGATTTATTGTGGGTTTTATTTTTTTTATTTGATGAAAATGAACAACAATACACACCATGGAAACATTTTTGTTTGATTTGTGTCGAGTGAGATTTTCACCAAGAACCGAAAGGGGGGGGGTATTGGCACTTTTCATGGAAAAATGTGAAAAATTAAATTTTCTAAAAATGAAATAAATGCCTTCTATACACCTCAAACATTCACTCTTAAACTGAAAATTGTTGTTTTTCGCAATATTTTTAGAAATTTTGGCTCTTTTATTAACATTAACACTTGCGCTGAAGCATCTTTTATGCGTATTTCTTGTCTTATAGTATATAGTCTGGGTTTTATTTTGTTTATTTGATGAAAATGAGCAACAATACACTCCATGGAAACATTTTTTTTTGATTTGTGTCGAGTGAGATTTTCACCTAGAACCCAAAGGGGGGGGGTATTGGCACTTTTCATGGAAAAATGTGAAAAATTAAATTTTCTAAAATTGAAATAAATGCCTTCTATGCACCTCAAACATTCACTCTTAATCTGAAAATTGTTGTTTTTCCTAATATTTTTAGAAATTTGGGCTCTTTTAGTAACATTACCACTTGCGCTCAAGCATCTTTTATGCTCATTTCTTGTCTTTCAGGATTTAATCTGGGTTTAATTTTGTTTATTTGATGAAAATGAACAACAATACTTACCATGGAAACATTTTTTTTGATTTGTGTCGAGTGAGATTTTCACCTAGAACCTAAAGGGGGGGGTATTGGCACTTTTCATGGAAAAATGTGAAAAATTAAATTTTCTAAAAATGACATAAATACCTTCTATACACCTCAAACATTCACTCTTAAACTGAAAATTGTTGTTTTTCGCAATATTTTTTAGAAATTTGGGCTCTTTTAGTAACATTAACACTTGCGCTGAAGCATCTTTTATGCTCATTTCTTGTCTTTCAGGATTTATTCTGGGTTTAATTTTGTTTATTTGATGAAAATGAACTACAATACATACCATGGAAACATTTTTGTTCGATTTGTGTCGAGTGAGATTTTCACCTAGAACCCAAAGGGGGTGGTATTGGCACTTTTCATGGAAAAATGTGAAAAATTAAATTTTCTAAAAATGAAATAAATGCCTTCTATACATCTCAAACATTCACTCTTTAACTGAAAATTGTTGTTTTTCGCAATATTTTTAGAAATTTGGGCTCTTTTAGTAACATTAACACTTGCGCTGAAGCATCTTTTATGCTTAATTCTTGTCTTTCAGGATTTATTGTGGGTTTTATTTTTTTTATTTGATGAAAATGAACAACAATACACACCATGGAAACATTTTTGTTTGATTTGTGTCGAGTGAGATTTTCACCTAGAACCGAAAGGGGGGGGTATTGGCACTTTTCATGGAAAAATGTGAAAAATTAAATTTTCTAAAAATGAAATAAATGCCTTCTATACACCTCAAACATTCACTCTTAAACTGAAAATTGTTGTTTTTCGCAATATTTTTAGAAATTTTGGCTCTTTAATTAACATTAACACTTGCGCTGAAGCATCTTTTATGCGTATTTCTTGTCTTATAGTATATAGTCTGGGTTTTATTTTGTTTATTTGATGAAAATGAGCAACAATACACTCCATGGAAACATTTTTTTTTGATTTGTGTCGAGTGAGATTTTCACCTAGAACCCAAAGGGGGGGGTATTGGCACTTTTCATGGAAAAATGTGAAAAATTAAATTTTCTAAAATTGAAATAAATGCCTTCTATGCACCTCAAACATTCACTCTTAATCTGAAAATTGTTGTTTTTCCTAATATTTTTAGAAATTTGGGCTCTTTTAGTAACATTACCACTTGCGCTCAAGCATCTTTTATGCTCATTTCTTGTCTTTCAGGATTTAATCTGGGTTTAATTTTGTTTATTTGATGAAAATGAACAACAATACTTACCATGGAAACATTTTTTTTGATTTGTGTCGAGTGAGATTTTCACCTAGAACCTAAAGGGGGGGGTATTGGCACTTTTCATGGAAAAATGTGAAAAATTAAATTTTCTAAAAATGACATAAATACCTTCTATACACCTCAAACATTCACTCTTAAACTGAAAATTGTTGTTTTTCGCAATATTTTTTAGAAATTTGGGCTCTTTTAGTAACATTAACACTTGCGCTGAAGCATCTTTTATGCTCATTTCTTGTCTTTCAGGATTTATTCTGGGTTTAATTTTGTTTATTTGATGAAAATGAACTACAATACATACCATGGGAACATTTTTGTTCGATTTGTGTCGAGGGAGATTTTCACCTAGAACCCAAAGGGGGGGGTATTGGCACTTTTCATGGAAAAATGTGAAAAATTAAATTTTCTAAAAATGAAATAAATGCCTTCTATACATCTCAAACATTCACTCTTTAACTGAAAATTGTTGTTTTTCGCAATATTTTTAGAAATTTGGGCTCTTTTAGTAACATTAACACTTGCGCTGAAGCATCTTTTATGCTTAATTCTTGTCTTTCAGGATTTATTCTGGGTTTTATTTTTTTTATTTGATGAAAATGAACAACAATACACACCATGGAAACATTTTTGTTTGATTTGTGTCGAGTGAGATTTTCACCTAGAACCCAAAGGGGGGGGTATTGGCACTTTTCATGGAAAAATGTGAAAAATTAAATTTTCTAAAAATGAAATAAATGCCTTCTATACACCTCAAACATTCACTCTTAAACTGAAAATTGTTGTTTTTCGCAATATTTTTAGAAATTTTGGCTCTTTAATTAACATTAACACTTGCGCTGAAGCATCTTTTATGCTCATTTCTTGTCTTATAGTATATAGTCTGGGTTTTATTTTGTTTATTTGATGAAAATGAACAACAATACACACCATGGAAACATTTTTGTTTGATTTGTTTCGAGTGAGATTTTTACCTAGAACCCAAAGGGGGGGGAAATGGCACTTTTCATGGAAAAATGTGAAAAATTAAATTTTCTAAAAATGAAATAAATGCCTTCTATAACCCTCAATCATTCACTCTAAAACAGAAGATTGTGGTTTTTCGCAATATTTTTAGAAATTTTGGATCTTTTAGTAACATTAACACTTGTGCTGAAGCATCTTTTATGCTCATTTCTTGTTTCAGTATTTATTCTGGGTTTTATTTTGTTTATTTGATAAAAATGAACAACAAAACACACCATGGAAACATTTTTGTTTGATTTGTGTCGAGTGAGATTTTCACCTAGAACCCTAAGGGGGGGGGGGGTATTAGCACTTTTCATGGAAAAATGTGAAAAATTAAATTTTCTAAAAATGAAATAAATGCCTTCTATACATCTCAAACATTCACTCTAAATCTGAAAATTGTTGTTTTTCGCAATATTTTTAGAAATTTGGGCTCTTTTAGTAACATTAACACTTTCACTGAAGCATCTTTTATGCTTAATTCTTGTCTTTCAGTATTTATTCTGGGTTTAATTTTTTTTATTTGATGAAAATGAACAACATACACACCCTGGAAACATTTTTTTTTGATTTGTGTCGAGAGAGATTTTCACCTAGAATCCAAAAGGGGGGTATTGGCACTTTTCATGGAAAAATCTGAAAAATTAAATTTTCTAAAAATGAAATAAATGCCTTCTATACACCTCAAACATTCACTCTTAAACTGATAATTGTTGTTTTTCGCAATATTTTTAGAAATTTTGGCTCTTTTATTAACATTAACACTTGCGCTGAAGCATCTTTTATGCTCATTTCTTGTCTTTCAGTATATAGTCTGGGTTTTATTTTGTTTATTTGATGAAAATGAACAACAATACTTACCATGGAAACATTTTTTTTGATTTGTGTCGAGTGAGATTTTCACCTAGAACCCAAAGGGGGGGTATTGGCACTTTTCATGGAAAAATGTGAAAAATTAAATTTTCTAAAATTGAAATAAATGCCTTCTATGCACCTCAAACATTCACTCTTAATCTGAAAATTGTTGTTTTTCCTAATATTTTTAGAAATTTGGGCTCTTTTAGTAACATTAACACTTGCGCTGAAGCATCTTTTATGCTCATTTCTTGTCTTTCAGGATTTAATCTGGGTTTAATTTTGTTTATTTGATGAAAATGAACAACAATACTTACCATGGAAACATTTTTTTTGATTTGTGTCGAGTGAGATTTTCACCTAGAACCCAAAGGGGGGGGTATTGGCACTTTTCATGGAAAAATGTGAAAAATTAAATTTTCTAAAAATGACATAAATACCTTCTATACACCTCAAACATTCACTCTTAAACTGAAAATTGTTGTTTTTCGCAATATTTTTTAGAAATTTGGGCTCTTTTAGTAACATTAACACTTGCGCTGAAGCATCTTTTATGCTCATTTCTTGTCTTTCAGGATTTATTCTGGGTTTAATTTTGTTTATTTGATGAAAATGAACTACAATACATACCATGGAAACATTTTTGTTCGATTTGTGTCGAATGAGATTTTCACCTAGAACCCAAAGGGGGGGGTATTGGCACTTTTCATGGAAAAATGTGAAAAATTAAATTTTCTAAAAATGAAATAAATGCCTTCTATACATCTCAAACATTCACTCTTTAACTGAAAATTGTTGTTTTTCGCAATATTTTTAGAAATTTGGGCTCTTTTAGTAACATTAACACTTGCGCTGAAGCATCTTTTATGCTTAATTCTTGTCTTTCAGGATTTATTCTGGGTTTTATTTTTTTTATTTGATGAAAATGAACAACAATACACACCATGGAAACATTTTTGTTTGATTTGTGTCGAGTGAGATTTTCACCTAGAACCCAAAGGGGGGGGTATTGGCACTTTTCATGGAAAAATGTGAAAAATTAAATTTTCTAAAAATGAAATAAATGCCTTCTATACACCTCAAACATTCACTCTTAAACTGAAAATTGTTGTTTTTCGCAATATTTTTAGAAATTTTGGCTCTTTTATTAACATTAACACTTGCGCTGAAGCATCTTTTATGCTCATTTCTTGTCTTATAGTATATAGTCTGGGTTTTATTTTGTTTATTTGATGAAAATGAACAACAATACACACCATGGAAACATTTTTGTTTGATTTGTTTCGAGTGAGATTTTTACCTAGAACCCAAAGGGGGGGGAAATGGCACTTTTCATGGAAAAATGTGAAAAATTAAATTTTCTAAAAATGAAATAAATGCCTTCTATAACCCTCAATCATTCACTCTAAAACAGAAGATTGTGGTTTTTCGCAATATTTTTAGAAATTTGGGATCTTTTAGTAACATTAACACTTGTGCTGAAGCATCTTTTATGCTCATTTCTTGTTTCAGTATTTATTCTGGGTTTTATTTTGTTTATTTGATAAAAATAAACAACAAAACACACCATGGAAACATTTTTGTTTGATTTGTGTCGAGTGAGATTTTCACCTAGAACCCTAAGGGGGGGGGGTATTAGCACTTTTCATGGAAAAATGTGAAAAATTAAATTTTCTAAAAATGAAATAAATGCCTTCTATACATCTCAAACATTCACTCTAAATCTGAAAATTGTTGTTTTTCGCAATATTTTTAGAAATTTGGGCTCTTTTAGTAACATTAACACTTGCACTGAAGCATCTTTTATGCTTAATTCTTGTCTTTCAGGATTTATTCTGGGTTTAATTTTTTTTATTTGATGAAAATGAACAACATACACACCCTGGAAACATTTTTGTTTGATTTGTGTCGAGAGAGATTTTCACCTAGAATCCAAAAGGGGGGTATTGGCACTTTTCATGGAAAAATCTGAAAAATTAAATTTTCTAAAAATGAAATAAATGCCTTCTATACACCTCAAACATTCACTCTTAAACTGATAATTGTTGTTTTTCGCAATATTTTTAGAAATTTTGGCTCTTTTATTAACATTAACACTTGCGCTGAAGCATCTTTTATGCTCATTTCTTGTCTTTCAGTATATAGTCTGGGTTTTATTTTGTTTATTTGATGAAAATGAACAACAATACTTACCATGGAAACATTTTTTTTGATTTGTGTCGAGTGAGATTTTCACCTAGAACCCAAAGGGGGGGTATTGGCACTTTTCATGGAAAAATGTGAAAAATTAAATTTTCTAAAATTGAAATAAATGCCTTCTATGCACCTCAAACATTCACTCTTAATCTGAAAATTGTTGTTTTTCCTAATATTTTTAGAAATTTGGGCTCTTTTAGTAACATTAACACTTGCGCTGAAGCATCTTTTATGCTCATTTCTTGTCTTTCAGGATTTATTCTGGGTTTAATTTTGTTTATTTGATGAAAATGAACTACAATACATACCATGGAAACATTTTTGTTCGATTTGTGTCGAATGAGATTTTCACCTAGAACCCAAAGGGGGGGGTATTGGCACTTTTCATGGAAAAATGTGAAAAATTAAATTTTCTAAAAATGAAATAAATGCCTTCTATACATCTCAAACATTCACTCTTTAACTGAAAATTGTTGTTTTTTGCAATATTTTTAGAAATTTGGGCTCTTTTAGTAACATTAACACTTGCGCTGAAGCATCTTTTATGCTTAATTCTTGTCTTTCAGGATTTATTCTGGGTTTTATTTTTTTTATTTGATGAAAATGAACAACAATACACACCATGGAAACATTTTTGTTTGATTTGTGTCGAGTGAGATTTTTACCTAGAACCCAAAGGGGGGGGTATTGGCACTTTTCATGGAAAAATGTGAAAAATTAAATTTTCTAAAAATGAAATAAATGCCTTCTATACACCTCAAACATTCACTCTTAAACTGAAAATTGTTGTTTTTCGCAATATTTTTAGAAATTTTGGCTCTTTTATTAACATTAACACTTGCGCTGAAGCATCTTTTATGCTCATTTCTTGTCTTATAGTATATAGTCTGGGTTTTATTTTGTTTATTTGATGAAAATGAACAACAATACACACCATGGAAACATTTTTGTTTGATTTGTTTCGAGTGAGATTTTTACCTAGAACCCAAAGGGGGGGGAAATGGCACTTTTCATGGAAAAATGTGAAAAATTAAATTTTCTAAAAATGAAATAAATGCCTTCTATAACCCTCAATCATTCACTCTAAAACAGAAGATTGTGGTTTTTCGCAATATTTTTAGAAATTTGGGATCTTTTAGTAACATTAACACTTGTGCTGAAGCATCTTTTATGCTCATTTCTTGTTTCAGTATTTATTCTTGGTTTTATTTTGTTTATTTGATAAAAATGAACAACAAAACACACCATGGAAACATTTTTGTTTGATTTGTGTCGAGTGAGATTTTCACCTAGAACCCTAAGGGGGGGGTATTAGCACTTTTCATGGAAAAATGTGAAAAATTAAATTTTCTAAAAATGAAATAAATCCCTTCTATACATCTCAAACATTCACTCTAAATCTGAAAATTGTTGTTTTTCGCAATATTTTTAGAAATTTGGGCTCTTTTAGTAACATTAACACTTGCACTGAAGCATCTTTTATGCTTAATTCTTGTCTTTCAGGATTTATTCTGGGTTTAATTTTTTTTATTTGATGAAAATGAACATCATACACACCCTGGAAACATTTTTGTTTGATTTGTGTCGAGAGAGATTTTCACCTAGAATCCAAAAGGGGGGTATTGGCACTTTTCATGGAAAAATGTGAAAAATTAAATTTTCTAAAATTGAAATAAATGCCTTCTATGCACCTCAAACATTCACTCTTAATCTGAAAATTGTTGTTTTTCCTAATATTTTTAGAAATTTGGGCTCTTTTAGTAACATTAACACTTGCGCTGAAGCATCTTTTATGCTCATTTCTTGTCTTTCAGGATTTAATCTGGGTTTAATTTTGTTTATTTGATGAAAATGAACAACAATACTTACCATGGAAACATTTTTTTTGATTTGTGTCGAGTGAGATTTTCACCTAGAACCTAAAGGGGGGGGTATTGGCACTTTTCATGGAAAAATGTGAAAAATTAAATTTTCTAAAAATGACATAAATACCTTCCATACACCTCAAACATTCACTCTTAAACTGAAAATTGTTGTTTTTCGCAATATTTTTTAGAAATTTGGGCTCTTTTAGTAACATTAACACTTGCGCTGAAGCATCTTTTATGCTCATTTCTTGTCTTTCAGGATTTATTCTGGGTTTAATTTTGTTTATTTGATGAAAATGAACTACAATACATACCATGGAAACATTTTTGTTCGATTTGTGTCGAATGAGATTTTCACCTAGAACCCAAAGGGGGGGGTATTGGCACTTTTCATGGAAAAATGTGAAAAATTAAATTTTCTAAAAATGAAATAAATGCCTTCTATACATCTCAAACATTCACTCTTTAACTGAAAATTGTTGTTTTTCGCAATATTTTTAGAAATTTGGGCTCTTTTAGTAACATTAACACTTGCGCTGAAGCATCTTTTATGCTTAATTCTTGTCTTTCAGGATTTATTCTGGGTTTTATTTTTTTTATTTGATGAAAATGAACAACAATACACACCATGGAAACATTTTTGTTTGATTTGTGTCGAGTGAGATTTTCACCTAGAACCCAAAGGGGGGGGTATTGGCACTTTTCATGGAAAAATGTGAAAAATTAAATTTTCTAAAAATGAAATAAATGCCTTCTATACACCTCAAACATTCACTCTTAAACTGAAAATTGTTGTTTTTCGCAATATTTTTAGAAATTTTGGCTCTTTTATTAACATTAACACTTGCGCTGAAGCATCTTTTATGCTCATTTCTTGTCTTATAGTATATAGTCTGGGTTTTATTTTGTTTATTTGATGAAAATGAACAACAATACACACCATGGAAACATTTTTGTTTGATTTGTTTCGAGTGAGATTTTTACCTAGAACCCAAAGGGGGGGGAAATGGCACTTTTCATGGAAAAATGTGAAAAATTAAATTTTCTAAAAATGAAATAAATGCCTTCTATAACCCTCAATCATTCACTCTAAAACAGAAGATTGTGGTTTTTCGCAATATTTTTAGAAATTTGGGATCTTTTAGTAACATTAACACTTGTGCTGAAGCATCTTTTATGCTCATTTCTTGTTTCAGTATTTATTCTGGGTTTTATTTTGTTTATTTGATAAAAATGAACAACAAAACACACCATGGAAACATTTTTGTTTGATTTGTGTCGAGTGAGATTTTCACCTAGAACCCTAAGGGGGGGGGTATTAGCACTTTTCATGGAAAAATGTGAAAAATTAAATTTTCTAAAAATGAAATAAATGCCTTCTATACATCTCAAACATTCACTCTAAATCTGAAAATTGTTGTTTTTCGCAATATTTTTAGAAATTTGGGCTCTTTTAGTAACATTAACACTTGCACTGAAGCATCTTTTATGCTTAATTCTTGTCTTTCAGGATTTATTCTGGGTTTAATTTTTTTTATTTGATGAAAATGAACAACATACACACCCTGGAAACATTTTTGTTTGATTTGTGTCGAGAGAGATTTTCACCTAGAATCCAAAAGGGGGGTATTGGCACTTTTCATGGAAAAATCTGAAAAATTAAATTTTCTAAAAATGAAATAAATGCCTTCTATACACCTCAAACATTCACTCTTAAACTGATAATTGTTGTTTTTCGCAATATTTTTAGAAATTTTGGCTCTTTTATTAACATTAACACTTGCGCTGAAGCATCTTTTATGCTCATTTCTTGTCTTTCAGTATATAGTCTGGGTTTTATTTTGTTTATTTGATGAAAATGAACAACAATACTTACCATGGAAACATTTTTTTTGATTTGTGTCGAGTGAGATTTTCACCTAGAACCCAAAGGGGGGGTATTGGCACTTTTCATGGAAAAATGTGAAAAATTAAATTTTCTAAAATTGAAATAAATGCCTTCTATGCACCTCAAACATTCACTCTTAATCTGAAAATTGTTGTTTTTCCTAATATTTTTAGAAATTTGGGCTCTTTTAGTAACATTAACACTTGCGCTGAAGCATCTTTTATGCTCATTTCTTGTCTTTCAGGATTTATTCTGGGTTTAATTTTGTTTATTTGATGAAAATGAACTACAATACATACCATGGAAACATTTTTGTTCGATTTGTGTCGAATGAGATTTTCACCTAGAACCCAAAGGGGGGGGTATTGGCACTTTTCATGGAAAAATGTGAAAAATTAAATTTTCTAAAAATGAAATAAATGCCTTCTATACATCTCAAACATTCACTCTTTAACTGAAAATTGTTGTTTTTTGCAATATTTTTAGAAATTTGGGCTCTTTTAGTAACATTAACACTTGCGCTGAAGCATCTTTTATGCTTAATTCTTGTCTTTCAGGATTTATTCTGGGTTTTATTTTTTTTATTTGATGAAAATGAACAACAATACACACCATGGAAACATTTTTGTTTGATTTGTGTCGAGTGAGATTTTTACCTAGAACCCAAAGGGGGGGGTATTGGCACTTTTCATGGAAAAATGTGAAAAATTAAATTTTCTAAAAATGAAATAAATGCCTTCTATACACCTCAAACATTCACTCTTAAACTGAAAATTGTTGTTTTTCGCAATATTTTTAGAAATTTTGGCTCTTTTATTAACATTAACACTTGCGCTGAAGCATCTTTTATGCTCATTTCTTGTCTTATAGTATATAGTCTGGGTTTTATTTTGTTTATTTGATGAAAATGAACAACAATACACACCATGGAAACATTTTTGTTTGATTTGTTTCGAGTGAGATTTTTACCTAGAACCCAAAGGGGGGGGAAATGGCACTTTTCATGGAAAAATGTGAAAAATTAAATTTTCTAAAAATGAAATAAATGCCTTCTATAACCCTCAATCATTCACTCTAAAACAGAAGATTGTGGTTTTTCGCAATATTTTTAGAAATTTGGGATCTTTTAGTAACATTAACACTTGTGCTGAAGCATCTTTTATGCTCATTTCTTGTTTCAGTATTTATTCTTGGTTTTATTTTGTTTATTTGATAAAAATGAACAACAAAACACACCATGGAAACATTTTTGTTTGATTTGTGTCGAGTGAGATTTTCACCTAGAACCCTAAGGGGGGGGTATTAGCACTTTTCATGGAAAAATGTGAAAAATTAAATTTTCTAAAAATGAAATAAATCCCTTCTATACATCTCAAACATTCACTCTAAATCTGAAAATTGTTGTTTTTCGCAATATTTTTAGAAATTTGGGCTCTTTTAGTAACATTAACACTTGCACTGAAGCATCTTTTATGCTTAATTCTTGTCTTTCAGGATTTATTCTGGGTTTAATTTTTTTTATTTGATGAAAATGAACATCATACACACCCTGGAAACATTTTTGTTTGATTTGTGTCGAGAGAGATTTTCACCTAGAATCCAAAAGGGGGGTATTGGCACTTTTCATGGAAAAATCTGAAAAATTAAATTTTCTAAAAATGAAATAAATGCCTTCTATACACCTCAAACATTCACTCTTAAACTGATAATTGTTGTTTTTCGCAATATTTTTAGAAATTTTGGCTCTTTTATTAACATTAACACTTGCGCTGAAGCATCTTTTATGCTCATTTCTTGTCTTTCAGTATATAGTCTGGGTTTTATTTTGTTTATTTGATGAAAATGAACAACAATACTTACCATGGAAACATTTTTTTTGATTTGTGTCGAGTGAGATTTTCACCTAGAACCCAAAGGGGGGGTATTGGCACTTTTCATGGAAAAATGTGAAAAATTAAATTTTCTAAAATTGAAATAAATGCCTTCTATGCACCTCAAACATTCACTCTTAATCTGAAAATTGTTGTTTTTCCTAATATTTTTAGAAATTTGGGCTCTTTTAGTAACATTAACACTTGCGCTGAAGCATCTTTTATGCTCATTTCTTGTCTTTCAGGATTTAATC
This sequence comes from Hetaerina americana, assembly GCF_022747635.1. Taxonomy (NCBI): domain Eukaryota; kingdom Metazoa; phylum Arthropoda; class Insecta; order Odonata; family Calopterygidae; genus Hetaerina; species Hetaerina americana. The sequence continues at coordinate 151,282 of NW_027286828.1, forward strand.
TAGGTTTAATTTTGTTTATTTGATGAAAATGAACAACAATACTTACCATGGAAACATTTTTTTTGATTTGTGTCGAGTGAGATTTTCACCTAGAACCCAAAGGGGGGGGTATTGGCACTTTTCATGGAAAAATGTGAAAAATTAAATTTTCTAAAAATGAAATAAATGCCTTCTATACACCTCAAACATTCACTCTTAAACTGAAAATTGTTGTTTTTCGCAATATTTTTAGAAATTTTGGCTCTTTTATTAACATTAACACTTGCGCTGAAGCATCTTTTATGCTCATTTCTTGTCTTATAGTATATAGTCTGGGTTTTATTTTGTTTATTTGATGAAAATGAGCAACAATACACTCCATGGAAACATTTTTTTTTGATTTGTGTCGAGTGAGATTTTCACCTAGAACCCAAAGGGGGGGGTATTGGCACTTTTCATGGAAAAATGTGAAAAATTAAATTTTCTAAAAATGACATAAATACCTTCTATACACCTCAAACATTCACTCTTAAACTGAAAATTGTTGTTTTTCGCAATATTTTTTAGAAATTTGGGCTCTTTTAGTAACATTAACACTTGCGCTGAATCATCTTTTATGCTCATTTCTTGTCTTTCAGGATTTATTCTGGGTTTAATTTTGTTTATTTGATGAAAATGAACTACAATACATACCATGGAAACATTTTTGTTCGATTTGTGTCGAATGAGATTTTCACCTAGAACCCAAAGGGGGGGGTATTGGCACTATTCATGGAAAAATGTGAAAAATTAAATTTTCTAAAAATGAAATAAATGCCTTCTATACACCTCAAACATTCACTCTTAAACTGATAATTGTTGTTTTTCGCAATATTTTTAGAAATTTTGGCTCTTTTATTAACATTAACACTTGCGCTGAAGCATCTTTTATGCTCATTTCTTGTCTTTCAGTATATAGTCTGGGTTTTATTTTGTTTATTTGATGAAAATGAACAACAATACTTACCATGGAAACATTTTTTTTGATTTGTGTCGAGTGAGATTTTCACCTAGAACCCAAAGGGGGGGTATTGGCACTTTTCATGGAAAAATGTGAAAAATTAAATTTTCTAAAATTGAAATAAATGCCTTCTATGCACCTCAAACATTCACTCTTAATCTGAAAATTGTTGTTTTTCCTAATATTTTTAGAAATTTGGGCTCTTTTAGTAACATTAACACTTGCGCTGAAGCATCTTTTATGCTCATTTCTTGTCTTTCAGGATTTAATCTGGGTTTAATTTTGTTTATTTGATGAAAATGAACAACAATACTTACCATGGAAACATTTTTTTTGATTTGTGTCGAGTGAGATTTTCACCTAGAACCTAAAGGGGGGGGTATTGGCACTTTTCATGGAAAAATGTGAAAAATTAAATTTTCTAAAAATGACATAAATACCTTCTATACACCTCAAACATTCACTCTTAAACTGAAAATTGTTGTTTTTCGCAATATTTTTTAGAAATTTGGGCTCTTTTAGTAACATTAACACTTGCGCTGAAGCATCTTTTATGCTCATTTCTTGTCTTTCAGGATTTATTCTCGGTTTAATTTTGTTTATTTGATGAAAATGAACTACAATACATACCATGGAAACATTTTTGTTCGATTTGTGTCGAATGAGATTTTCACCTAGAACCCAAAGGGGGGGGGTATTGGCACTTTTCATGGAAAAATGTGAAAAATTAAATTTTCTAAAAATGAAATAAATGCCTTCTATACATCTCAAACATTCACTCTTTAACTGAAAATTGTTGTTTTTCGCAATATTTTTAGAAATTTGGGCTCTTTTAGTAACATTAACACTTGCGCTGAAGCATCTTTTATGCTTAATTCTTGTCTTTCAGGATTTATTCTGGGTTTTATTTTTTTTATTTGATGAAAATGAACAACAATACACACCATGGAAACATTTTTGTTTGATTTGTGTCGAGTGAGATTTTCACCTAGAACCCAAAGGGGGGGGTATTGGCACTTTTCATGGAAAAATGTGAAAAATTAAATTTTCTAAAAATGAAATAAATGCCTTCTATACACCTCAAACATTCACTCTTAAACTGAAAATTGTTGTTTTTCGCAATATTTTTAGAAATTTTGGCTCTTTTATTAACATTAACACTTGCGCTGAAGCATCTTTTATGCTCATTTCTTGTCTTATAGTATATAGTCTGGGTTTTATTTTGTTTATTTGATGAAAATGAACAACAATACTCACCATGGAAACATTTTTGTTTGATTTGTTTCGAGTGAGATTTTTACCTAGAACCCAAAGGGGGGGGAAATGGCACTTTTCATGGAAAAATGTGAAAAATTAAATTTTCTAAAAATGAAATAAATGCCTTCTATAACCCTCAATCATTCACTCTAAAACAGAAGATTGTGGTTTTTCGCAATATTTTTAGAAATTTGGGATCTTTTAGTAACATTAACACTTGTGCTGAAGCATCTTTTATGCTCATTTCTTGTTTCAGTATTTATTCTGGGTTTTATTTTGTTTATTTGATAAAAATGAACAACAAAACACACCATGGAAACATTTTTGTTTGATTTGTGTCGAGTGAGATTTTCACCTAGAACCCTAAGGGGGGGGGTATTAGCACTTTTCATGGAAAAATGTGAAAAATTAAATTTTCTAAAAATGAAATAAATGCCTTCTATACATCTCAAACATTCACTCTAAATCTGAAAATTGTTGTTTTTCGCAATATTTTTAGAAATTTGGGCTCTTTTAGTAACATTAACACTTGCACTGAAGCATCTTTTATGCTTAATTCTTGTCTTTCAGGATTTATTCTGGGTTTAATTTTTTTTATTTGATGAAAATGAACAACATACACACCCTGGAAACATTTTTGTTTGATTTGTGTCGAGAGAGATTTTCACCTAGAATCCAAAAGGGGGGTATTGGCACTTTTCATGGAAAAATCTGAAAAATTAAATTTTCTAAAAATGAAATAAATGCCTTCTATACACCTCAAACATTCACTCTTAAACTGATAATTGTTGTTTTTCGCAATATTTTTAGAAATTTTGGCTCTTTTATTAACATTAACACTTGCGCTGAAGCATCTTTTATGCTCATTTCTTGTCTTTCAGTATATAGTCTGGGTTTTATTTTGTTTATTTGATGAAAATGAACAACAATACTTACCATGGAAACATTTTTTTTGATTTGTGTCGAGTGAGATTTTCACCTAGAACCCAAAGGGGGGGTATTGGCACTTTTCATGGAAAAATGTGAAAAATTAAATTTTCTAAAAATGACATAAATACCTTCTATACACCTCAAACATTCACTCTTAAACTGAAAATTGTTGTTTTTCGCAATATTTTTTAGAAATTTGGGCTCTTTTAGTAACATTAACACTTGCGCTGAAGCATCTTTTATGCTCATTTCTTGTCTTTCAGGATTTATTCTGGGTTTAATTTTGTTTATTTGATGAAAATGAACTACAATACATACCATGGAAACATTTTTGTTCGATTTGTGTCGAATGAGATTTTCACCTAGAACCCAAAGGGGGGGGTATTGGCACTTTTCATGGAAAAATGTGAAAAATTAAATTTTTTAAAAATGAAATAAATGCCTTCTATACATCTCAAACATTCACTCTTTAACTGAAAATTGTTGTTTTTCGCAATATTTTTAGAAATTTGGGCTCTTTTAGTAACATTAACACTTGCGCTGAAGCATCTTTTATGCTTAATTCTTGTCTTTCAGGATTTATTCTGGGTTTTATTTTTTTTATTTGATGAAAATAAACAACAACAATACACACCATGGAAACATTTTTGTTTGATTTGTGTCGAGTGAGATTTTCACCTAGAACCCAAAGGGGGGGGTATTGGCACTTTTCATGGAAAAATGTGAAAAATTAAATTTTCTAAAAATGAAATAAATGCCTTCTATACACCTCAAACATTCACTCTTAAACTGAAAATTGTTGTTTTTCGCAATATTTTTAGAAATTTTGGCTCTTTTATTAACATTAACACTTGCGCTGAAGCATCTTTTATGCTCATTTCTTGTCTTATAGTATATAGTCTGGGTTTTATTTTGTTTATTTGATGAAAATGAACAACAATACACACCATGGAAACATTTTTGTTTGATTTGTTTCGAGTGAGATTTTTACCTAGAACCCAAAGGGGGGGGAAATGGCACTTTTCATGGAATAATGTGAAAAATTAAATTTTCTAAAAATGAAATAAATGCCTTCTATAACCCTCAATCATTCACTCTAAAACAGAAGATTGTGGTTTTTCGCAATATTTTTAGAAATTTGGGATCTTTTAGTAACATTAACACTTGTGCTGAAGCATCTTTTATGCTCATTTCTTGTTTCAGTATTTATTCTGGGTTTTATTTTGTTTATTTGATAAAAATGAACAACAAAACACACCATGGAAACATTTTTGTTTGATTTTTGTCGAGTGAGATTTTCACCTAGAACCCTAAGGGGGGGGGTATTAGCACTTTTCTTGGAAAAATGTGAAAAATTAAATTTTCTAAAAATGAAATAAATGCCTTCTATACATCTCAAACATTCACTCTAAATCTGAAAATTGTTGTTTTTCGCAATATTTTTAGAAATTTGGGCTCTTTTAGTAACATTAACACTTGCACTGAAGCATCTTTTATGCTTAATTCTTGTCTTTCAGGATTTATTCTGGGTTTAATTTTTTTTATTTGATGAAAATGAACAACATACACACCCTGGAAACATTTTTGTTTGATTTGTGTCGAGAGAGATTTTCACCTAGAATCCAAAAGGGGGGTATTGGCACTTTTCATGGAAAAATCTGAAAAATTAAATTTTCTAAAAATGAAATAAATGCCTTCTATACACCTCAAACATTCACTCTTAAACTGATAATTGTTGTTTTTCGCAATATTTTTAGAAATTTTGGCTCTTTTATTAACATTAACACTTGCGCTGAAGCATCTTTTATGCTCATTTCTTGTCTTTCAGTATATAGTCTGGGTTTTATTTTGTTTATTTGATGAAAATGAACAACAATACTTACCATGGAAACATTTTTTTTGATTTGTGTCGAGTGAGATTTTCACCTAGAACCCAAAGGGGGGGCACTTGGCATATATATATATTGGCACTTTTCATGGAAAAATGTGAAAAATTAAATTTTCTAAAATTGAAATAAATGCCTTCTATGCACCTCAAACATTCACTCTTTAACTGAAAATTGTTGTTTTTTGCAATATTTTTAGAAATTTGGGCTCTTTTAGTAACATTAACACTTGCGCTGAAGCATCTTTTATGCTTAATTCTTGTCTTTCAGGATTTATTCTGGGTTTTATTTTTTTTATTTGATGAAAATGAACAACAATACACACCATGGAAACATTTTTGTTTGATTTGTGTCGAGTGAGATTTTTACCTAGAACCCAAAGGGGGGGGTATTGGCACTTTTCATGGAAAAATGTGAAAAATTAAATTTTCTAAAAATGAAATAAATGCCTTCTATACACCTCAAACATTCACTCTTAAACTGAAAATTGTTGTTTTTCGCAATATTTTTAGAAATTTTGGCTCTTTTATTAACATTAACACTTGCGCTGAAGCATCTTTTATGCTCATTTCTTGTCTTATAGTATATAGTCTGGGTTTTATTTTGTTTATTTGATGAAAATGAACAACAATACACACCATGGAAACATTTTTGTTTGATTTGTTTCGAGTGAGATTTTTACCTAGAACCCAAAGGGGGGGGGAAATGGCACTTTTCATGGAAAAATGTGAAAAATTAAATTTTCTAAAAATGAAATAAATGCCTTCTATAACCCTCAATCATTCACTCTAAAACAGAAGATTGTGGTTTTTCGCAATATTTTTAGAAATTTGGGATCTTTTAGTAACATTAACACTTGTGCTGAAGCATCTTTTATGCTCATTTCTTGTTTCAGTATTTATTCTTGGTTTTATTTTGTTTATTTGATAAAAATGAACAACAAAACACACCATGGAAACATTTTTGTTTGATTTGTGTCGAGTGAGATTTTCACCTAGAACCCTAAGGGGGGGGTATTAGCACTTTTCATGGAAAAATGTGAAAAATTAAATTTTCTAAAAATGAAATAAATCCCTTCTATACATCTCAAACATTCACTCTAAATCTGAAAATTGTTGTTTTTCGCAATATTTTTAGAAATTTTGGCCCTTTAAGTAACATTAACACTTGCGCTGAAGCATCTTTTATGCATAATTCTTGTCTTTCAGGATTTATTCTGGGTTTAATTTTTTTTATTTGATGAAAATGAACATCATACACACCCTGGAAACATTTTTGTTTGATTTGTGTCGAGAGAGATTTTCACCTAGAATCCAAAAGGGGGGTATTGGCACTTTTCATGGAAAAATCTGAAAAATTAAATTTTCTAAAAATGAAATAAATGCCTTCTATACACCTCAAACATTCACTCTTAAACTGATAATTGTTGTTTTTCGCAATATTTTTAGAAATTTTGGCTCTTTTATTAACATTAACACTTGCGCTGAAGCATCTTTTATGCTCATTTCTTGTCTTTCAGTATATAGTCTGGGTTTTATTTTGTTTATTTGATGAAAATGAACAACAATACTTACCATGGAAACATTTTTTTTGATTTGTGTTGAGTGAGATTTTCACCTAGAACCCAAAGGGGGGGTATTGGCACTTTTCATGGAAAAATGTGAAAAATTAAATTTTCTAAAATTGAAATAAATGCCTTCTATGCACCTCAAACATTCACTCTTAATCTGAAAATTGTTGTTTTTCCTAATATTTTTAGAAATTTGGGCTCTTTTAGTAACATTAACACTTGCGCTGAAGCATCTTTTATGCTCATTTCTTGTCTTTCAGGATTTAATCTAGGTTTAATTTTGTTTATTTGATGAAAATGAACAACAATACTTACCATGGAAACATTTTTTTTGATTTGTGTCGAGTGAGATTTTCACCTAGAACCCAAAGGGGGGGTATTGGCACTTTTCATGGAAAAATGTGAAAAATTAAATTTTCTAAAAATGAAATAAATGCCTTCTATACACCTCAAACATTCACTCTTAAACTGAAAATTGTTGTTTTTCGCAATATTTTTAGAAATTTTGGCTCTTTTATTAACATTAACACTTGCGCTGAAGCATCTTTTATGCTCATTTCTTGTCTTATAGTATATAGTCTGGGTTTTATTTTGTTTATTTGATGAAAATGAGCAACAATACACTCCATGGAAACATTTTTTTTTGATTTGTGTCGAGTGAGATTTTCACCTAGAACCCAAAGGGGGGGGTATTGGCACTTTTCATGGAAAAATGTGAAAAATTAAATTTTCTAAAAATGACATAAATACCTTCTATACACCTCAAACATTCACTCTTAAACTGAAAATTGTTGTTTTTCGCAATATTTTTAGAAATTTGGGCTCTTTTAGTAACATTAACACTTGCGCTGAAGCATCTTTTATGCTTAATTCTTGTCTTTCAGGATTTATTCTGGGTTTTATTTTTTTTATTTGATGAAAATGAACAACAATACACACCATGGAAACATTTTTGTTTGATTTGTGTCGAGTGAGATTTTCACCTAGAACCCAAAGGGGGGGGTATTGGCACTTTTCATGGAAAAATGTGAAAAATTAAATTTTCTAAAAATGAAATAAATGCCTTCTATACACCTCAAACATTCACTCTTAAACTGAAAATTGTTGTTTTTCGCAATATTTTTAGAAATTTTGGCTCTTTTATTAACATTAACACTTGCGCTGAAGCATCTTTTATGCTCATTTCTTGTCTTATAGTATATAGTCTGGGTTTTATTTTGTTTATTTGATGAAAATGAACAACAATACACACCATGGAAACATTTTTGTTTGATTTGTTTCGAGTGAGATTTTTACCTAGAACCCAAAGGGGGGGGAAATGGCACTTTTCATGGAAAAATGTGAAAAATTAAATTTTCTAAAAATGAAATAAATGCCTTCTATAACCCTCAATCATTCACTCTAAAACAGAAGATTGTGGTTTTTCGCAATATTTTTAGAAATTTGGGATCTTTTAGTAACATTAACACTTGTGCTGAAGCATCTTTTATGCTCATTTCTTGTTTCAGTATTTATTCTTGGTTTTATTTTGTTTATTTGATAAAAATGAACAACAAAACACACCATGGAAACATTTTTGTTTGATTTGTGTCGAGTGAGATTTTCACCTAGAACCCTAAGGGGGGGGTATTAGCACTTTTCATGGAAAAATGTGAAAAATTAAATTTTCTAAAAATGAAATAAATCCCTTCTATACATCTCAAACATTCACTCTAAATCTGAAAATTGTTGTTTTTCGCAATATTTTTAGAAATTTGGGCTCTTTTAGTAACATTAACACTTGCACTGAAGCATCTTTTATGCTTAATTCTTGTCTTTCAGGATTTATTCTGGGTTTAATTTTTTTTATTTGATGAAAATGAACATCATACACACCCTGGAAACATTTTTGTTTGATTTGTGTCGAGAGAGATTTTCACCTAGAATCCAAAAGGGGGGTATTGGCACTTTTCATGGAAAAATCTGAAAAATTAAATTTTCTAAAAATGAAATAAATGCCTTCTATACACCTCAAACATTCACTCTTAAACTGATAATTGTTGTTTTTCGCAATATTTTTAGAAATTTTGGCTCTTTTATTAACATTAACACTTGCGCTGAAGCATCTTTTATGCTCATTTCTTGTCTTTCAGTATATAGTCTGGGTTTTATTTTGTTTATTTGATGAAAATGAACAACAATACTTACCATGGAAACATTTTTTTTGATTTGTGTCGAGTGAGATTTTCACCTAGAACCCAAAGGGGGGGTATTGGCACTTTTCATGGAAAAATGTGAAAAATTAAATTTTCTAAAATTGAAATAAATGCCTTCTATGCACCTCAAACATTCACTCTTAATCTGAAAATTGTTGTTTTTCCTAATATTTTTAGAAATTTGGGCTCTTTTAGTAACATTAACACTTGCGCTGAAGCATCTTTTATGCTCATTTCTTGTCTTTCAGGATTTAATCTAGGTTTAATTTTGTTTATTTGATGAAAATGAACAACAATACTTACCATGGAAACATTTTTTTTGATTTGTGTCGAGTGAGATTTTCACCTAGAACCCAAAGGGGGGGGTATTGGCACTTTTCATGGAAAAATGTGAAAAATTAAATTTTCTAAAAATGAAATAAATGCCTTCTATACACCTCAAACATTCACTCTTAAACTGAAAATTGTTGTTTTTCGCAATATTTTTAGAAATTTTGGCTCTTTTATTAACATTAACACTTGCGCTGAAGCATCTTTTATGCTCATTTCTTGTCTTATAGTATATAGTCTGGGTTTTATTTTGTTTATTTGATGAAAATGAGCAACAATACACTCCATGGAAACATTTTTTTTTGATTTGTGTCGAGTGAGATTTTCACCTAGAACCCAAAGGGGGGGGTATTGGCACTTTTCATGGAAAAATGTGAAAAATTAAATTTTCTAAAAATGACATAAATACCTTCTATACACCTCAAACATTCACTCTTAAACTGAAAATTGTTGTTTTTCGCAATATTTTTTAGAAATTTGGGCTCTTTTAGTAACATTAACACTTGCGCTGAATCATCTTTTATGCTCATTTCTTGTCTTTCAGGATTTATTCTGGGTTTAATTTTGTTTATTTGATGAAAATGAACTACAATACATACCATGGAAACATTTTTGTTCGATTTGTGTCGAATGAGATTTTCACCTAGAACCCAAAGGGGGGGGTATTGGCACTATTCATGGAAAAATGTGAAAAATTAAATTTTCTAAAAATGAAATAAATGCCTTCTATACATCTCAAACATTCACTCTTTAACTGAAAATTGTTGTTTTTCGCAATATTTTTAGAAATTTGGGCTCTTTTAGTAACATTAACACTTGCGCTGAAGCATCTTTTATGCTTAATTCTTGTCTTTCAGGATTTATTCTGGGTTTTATTTTTTTTATTTGATGAAAATGAACAACAATACACACCATGGAAACATTTTTGTTTGATTTGTGTCGAGTGAGATTTTCACCTAGAACCCAAAGGGGGGGGTATTGGCACTTTTCATGGAAAAATGTGAAAAATTAAATTTTCTAAAAATGAAATAAATGCCTTCTATACACCTCAAACATTCACTCTTAAACTGAAAATTGTTGTTTTTCGCAATATTTTTAGAAATTTTGGCTCTTTTATTAACATTAACACTTGCGCTGAAGCATCTTTTATGCTCATTTCTTGTCTTATAGTATATAGTCTGGGTTTTATTTTGTTTATTTGATGAAAATGAGAAACAATACACTCCATGGAAACATTTTTTTTTGATTTGTGTCGAGTGAGATTTTCACCTAGAACCCAAAGGGGGGGGGTATTGGCACTTTTCATGGAAAAATGAGAAAAATAACATTTTCTAAAAATGAAATAAATGCCTATAATGCACCTCAAACATTCACTCTAAAACAGAAGATTGTTGTTTTTCGTAATAATTTCAGAAATTTGGCTCTTTTAGTAACATTAACACTTGCGCTGAAGCATCTTTTATTCTTAATTCTTGTCTTTCAGAATTTATTCTGGGTTTTATTTTGTTTATTTGATGAAAATGAACAACAATACACACCATGGAAACATTTTTGTTTGATTTGTGTCGAGTGAGATTTTCACCTAGAACCCAAAGGGGGGGGTATTGGCACTTTTCATGGAAAATTGTGAAAAATAACATTTTCTAAAAATGAAATAAATGCCTTCTATACACCTCAAACATTCACTCTAAAACAGAAGATTGTGGTTTTTCGCAATATTTTTAGAAATTTGGGATCTTTTAGTAACATTAACACTTGTGCTGAAGCATCTTTTATGCTCATTTCTTGTTTCAGTATTTATTCTGGGTTTTATTTTGTTTATTTGATAAAAATGAACAACAAAACACACCATGGAAACATTTTTGTTTGATATGTTCGAGTGAGATTAGCACCTAGAACCCAAAGGGGGGGGTATTGGCACTTTTCATGGAAAAATGAGAAAAAATAAATTTTCTAAAAATGAAATAAATGCCTTCTATACACCTCAAACATTCACTCTAAATCTGAAAATTGTTGTTTTTCGCAATATTTTTAGAAATTTGGGCTCTTTTAGTAACATTAACACTTTCGCTGAAGCATCTTTTATGCTCATTTCTTGTCTTTCAGGATTTAATCTGGGTTTTATTTTGTTTATTAGATGAAAATGAACAACAGTACACACCATGGAAACATTTTTGTTTGATTTGTGTCGAGTGAGATTTTCACCTAGAACCTAAAGGGGGGGGTATTGGCACTTTTCATGGAAAAATGTGAAAAATTAAATTTTCTAAAAATGACATAAATACCTTCTATACACCTCAAACATTCACTCTTAAACTGAAAATTGTTGTTTTTCGCAATATTTTTTAGAAATTTGGGCTCTTTTAGTAACATTAACACTTGCGCTGAAGCATCTTTTATGCTCATTTCTTGTCTTTCAGGATTTATTCTGGGTTTAATTTTGTTTATTTGATGAAAATGAACTACAATACATACCATGGAAACATTTTTGTTCGATTTGTGTCGAGTGAGATTTTCACCTAGAACCCAAAGGGGGGGTATTGGCACTTTTCATGGAAAAATGTGAAAAATTAAATTTTCTAAAAATGAAATAAATGCCTTCTATAAACCTCAAGCATTCACTCTTAAACTGAAAATTGTTGTTTTTCGCAATATTTTTTAAAAATTTTGGCTCTTTTAGTAACATTAACACTTGCGCTGAAGCATCTTTTATGCTCATTTCTTGTCTTTCAGGATTTATTCTGGGTTTAATATTGTTTAGTTGATGAAAATGAACAACAATACACACCATGGAAACATATTTGTTTGATTTGTTCGAGTGAGATTTTCACCTAGAACCCAAAGGGGGGGTATTGGCACTTTTCATGGAAAAATGAGAAAAAATAAATTTTCTAAAAATGAAATAAATGCCTTCTATACACCTCAAACATTCACTCTAAATCTGAAAATTGTTGTTTTTCGCAATAGTTTTAGAAATTTTGGCTCTTTTCGTAACATAACCCTTGCGCTGAAGCATCTTTTATGCTCATTTCTTGCCTTTCAGTATTTATTCTGGGTTTAATTTTGTTTAGTTGATGAAAATGAACAACAATACACACCATGGATACATTTTTGTTTGATTTGTTCGAGTGAGATTTTCACCTAGAACCCAAAGGGGGGGGTATTGTCACTTTTCATGGAAAAATGTGAAAAATTAAATTTTCTAAAAATGAAATAAATGCCTTCTATACACCGCAAACATTTACTCTACAACTGAAAATTGTTGTTTTTCGCAATATTTTTAGAAATTTGGGCTCTTTTAGTAACATTAACACTTGCGCTGAAGCATCTTTAATGCTCATTTCTTGTCTTTCAGGATTTATTATAGGTTTTATTTTGTTTATTTGATGAAAATGAACAAGAATACACACCATTGAAACATTTTTGTTTGATATGTGTTGAGTGAGATTTTCACCTAGAACCCAAAGGGGGGTGTATTGGAACTTTTCATGGAAAAATGTGAAAAAAAAACATTTTCTAAAAATGAAATAAATCCCTTCTATACACCTCAAACATTCACTTTAAATCTGAAAATTGTTGTTTTTCGCAATATTTTTAGAAATTTGGGCTCTTTTAGTAACATTAACACTTTCGCTGAAGCATCTTTTATGCTCATTTCTTGTCTTTCAGGATTCATTCTGGGTTTAATATTGTTTATTTGATGAAAATGAACAACAAAACACACCATGGAAACATTTTTGTTTGATTTGTTCGAGTGAGATTTTCACCTAGAACCCAAAGGGGGGGGTATAGGCACTTTTCATGGAAAAATGAGAAAAATAAATTTTCTAAAAATGAAATAAATGCCTTCTATACACCTCAAACATTCACTTTAAATCTGAAAATTGTTGTTTTTCGTAAAATTTTCAGAAATTTGGGCTCTTTTAGTAACCTTAACACTAGAGCTGAAGAATCTTTTATGCTCATTTCTTGTCTTTCAGGATTTATTCTGGGTTTAATATTGTTTAGTGGATGAAAATGAACAACAATACACACCATGGGAACATTTTTGTTTGATTTGTTCGAGTGAGATTTTCACCTAGAACCCAAAGGGGGGGGTATTGGCACTTTTCATGGAAAAATGTGAAAAATTAAATTTTCTAAAATTGAAATAAATGCCTTCTATACACCTCAAACATTCACTCTTAAGCAGAAGATTGTGGTTTTTCGCAATATTTTTAGAAATTTGGGCTCTTTTAGTAACATTAACAATTGTGCTGAAGCATCTTTTATGCTCATTTCTTGTCTTTCAGGATTTATTCTGGGTTTTATTTTGTTTACTTGATGAAAATGAACAAAAATACACACCATGGAAACATTTTTGTTTGATTTGTGACGAGTGAGATTTTCACCTAGAACCCAAAGGGGGGGGTATTGGCACTTTTCATGGAAAAATGAGAAAATTAAATTTTTTAAAAATGAAATAAATGCCTTCTATACACCTCAAACATTCACCCTAAAACTGAAAATTGTTGTTTTTCGCAATATTTTTAGAAATTTGGGCTCTTTTAGTAACATAAACACTTGCGCTGAAGCATCTTTTATGCTTAATTCTTGTCTTTCAGGATTTATTCTGGGTTTTATTTTGTTTAGTTGATGAAAATTAATACAAAATACACACCATGGAAACATTTTTGTTTGATTAGTTCGAGTGAGATATTCACCTAGAACCCAAAGGGGGGGGTATTGGCACTTTTCATGGAAAAATGTGAAAAATTAAATTTTCTAAAAATGAAATAAATGCCTTCTATAAACCTCAAGCATTCACTCTTAAACTGAAAATTGTTGTTTTTCGCAATATTTTTTAAAAATTTTGGCTCTTTTAGTAACATTAACACTTGCGCTGAAGCATCTTTTATGCTCATTTCTTGTCTTTCAGGATTTAGTCTGGGTTTAATATTGTTTAGTTGATGAAAATGAACAACAATACACACCATGGAAACATTTTTGTTTGATATGTGTCGAGTGAGATTTTCACCTAGAACCCAAAGGGGGGGGTATTGGCACTTTTCATGGAAAAATGCGAAAAAAAAACATTTTCTAAAAATGAAATAAATGCCTTCTATACAACTCAAACATTCACTCTTAAACTGAAAATTGTTGTTTTTCGCAATATTTTTTAGAAATTTTGGCTCTTTTAGTAGCATTAACACTTGCGCTGAAGCATCTTTTATGCTCATTTCTTGTCTTTCAGGATTTATTCTGGGTTTTATTTTGATTATTTGATGAAAATGAACAGCAATACACACCATGGAAACATTTTTGTTTGATTTGAGTTGAGTTAGATTTTCACCTAGAACCCAAAGGGGGGGGTATTGGCACTTTTCATGGAAAAATGTGAAAAATTAAATTTTCTAAAAATGAAATAAATGCCTTCTATACACCTTAAAAATTTACTCGAAAACTGAAAATTGTTGTTTTTCGCAATATTTTTAGAAATTTTGGCTCTTTTAGTAACATTAACACTTGCGCTCAAGCATCTTTAATGCTCATTTCTTGTCTTTCAGGATTTATTATGGGTTTTATTTTGTTTATTTGATGAAAATGAACAAGAATACACACCATGGAAACATTTTTGTTGGATATGTGTCGAGTGAGATTTTCACCTAGAACCCAAAGGGGGGTGTATTGGCACTTTTCATGGAAAAATGTGAAAAATTAAATTCTCTAAAAATGAAATAAATGCCTTCTATGCACCTCAAACATTCACTCTTAAACAGAAGATTGTGGTTTTTCGCAATATTTTTAGAAATTTGGGCTCTTATAGTAGGAATAAAACTTGCGCTTAAGGATCTTTTATCCTCATTTCTTGCCTTTCAGGATTTATTCTGGGTTTAATTTTGTTTAGTTGATAAAAATGAACAACAATACACACCATGGAAACATATTTGTTTGATTTGTTCGAGTGAGATATTCACCTAGAACCCAAAGGGGGGGTATTGGCACTTTTCATGGAAAAATGAGAAAAAATAAATTTTCTAAAAATGAAATAAATGCCTTCTATACACCTCA
Organism: Hetaerina americana; assembly: GCF_022747635.1. NCBI lineage: Eukaryota > Metazoa > Arthropoda > Insecta > Odonata > Calopterygidae > Hetaerina > Hetaerina americana. Next base: position 166,480 of record NW_027286828.1, read on the forward strand.
AACATTCACTCTAAATCTGAAAATTGTTGTTTTTCGCAATAGTTTTAGAAATTTTGGCTCTTTTCGTAACATAACCCTTGCGCTGAAGCATCTTTTATGCTCATTTCTTGCCTTTCAGTATTTATTCTGGGTTTAATTTTGTTTAGTTGATGAAAATGAACAACAATACACACCATGGAAACATTTTTGTTTGATTTGTTCGAGTGAGATTTTCACCTAGAACCCAAAGGGGGGGTATGGGAACTTTTCATGGAAAAATGAGAAAAATTAAATTTTCTAAAAATGAAATAAAAGCCTTCTATACACCTCAAATCTTCACTCTAAAACAGAAGATTGTGGTTTTTCGCAATATTTTTAGAAATTTGGGCTCTTATGACACTTGCGCTGAAGCATCTTTTATGCTCATTTCTTGTCTTTCAGGATTTATTCTGGGTTTTATTTTGTGTATTTGATGAAAATGAACAACAATACACACCATGGAAACATTTTTGTTTGATTTGTTCGAGTGAGATTTTCACCTAGAACCCAAACGGGGGGGGTATTGGCACTTTTCATGGAAAAATGAGAAAAAATAAATTTTCTAAAAATGAAATAAATGCCTTCTATACACCTCAAACATTCACTCTAAATCTTAAAATTTTTGTTTTTCGCAATATTTTTAGAAATTTGGGCTCTTATAACACTTGCGCTTAAGCATCTTTTATGCTCATTTCTTGCCTTTCAGGATTTATTCTGGGTTTTATTTTGTTTATTTGATGAAAATGAACAACAATACACACCATGGAAACATTTTTGTTTGATTTGTGTCGAGTGAGATTTTCACCTAGAACCCAAAGGGGGGGGTATTGGCACTTTTCATGGAAAAATGAGAAAAAATAAATTTTCTAAAAATGAAATAAATGCCTTCTATACACCTCAAACATTCACTCTAAATCTGAAAATTGTTGTTTTTTGCAATATTTTTAGAAATTTGGGCTCTTTTAATAACATTAACACTTGCGCTTAAGCATCTTTTATGCTCATTTCTTGCCTTTCAGGATTTATTATGGGTTTTATTTTGTTTATTTGTTGAAAATGAACAAGAATACACACCATGGAAACATTTTTGTTGGATATGTGTCGAGTGAGATTTTCACCTAGAACCCAAAGGGGGGTGTATTGGCACTTTTCATGGAAAAATGTGAAAAATTAAATTCTCTAAAAATGAAATAAATGCCTTCTATGCACCTCAAACATTCACTCTTAAACAGAAGATTGTGGTTTTTCGCAATATTTTTAGAAATTTGGGCTCTTATAGTAGGAATAAAACTTGCGCTTAAGGATCTTTTATCCTCATTTCTTGCCTTTCAGGATTTATTCTGGGTTTAATTTTGTTTAGTTGATAAAAATGAACAACAATACACACCATGGAAACATATTTGTTTGATTTGTTCGAGTGAGATATTCACCTAGAACCCAAAGGGGGGGTATTGGCACTTTTCATGGAAAAATGAGAAAAAATAAATTTTCTAAAAATGAAATAAATGCCTTCTATACACCTCAAACATTCACTCTAAATCTGAAAATTGTTGTTTTTCGCAATAGTTTTAGAAATTTTGGCTCTTTTCGTAACATAACCCTTGCGCTGAAGCATCTTTTATGCTCATTTCTTGCCTTTCAGTATTTATTCTGGGTTTAATTTTGTTTAGTTGATGAAAATGAACAACAATACACACCATGGAAACATTTTTGTTTGATTTGTTCGAGTGAGATTTTCACCTAGAACCCAAAGGGGGGGTATGGGAACTTTTCATGGAAAAATGAGAAAAATTAAATTTTCTAAAAATGAAATAAATGCCTTCTATACACCTCAAATCTTCACTCTAAAACAGAAGATTGTGGTTTTTCGCAATATTTTTAGAAATTTGGGCTCTTATGACACTTGCGCTGAAGCATCTTTTATGCTCATTTCTTGTCTTTCAGGATTTATTCTGGGTTTTATTTTGTGTATTTGATGAAAATGAACAACAATACACACCATGGAAACATTTTTGTTTGATTTGTGTTGAGTGAGATTTTCACCTAGAACCCAAAGGGGGGGGTATTGGCACTTTTCATGGAAAAATGAGAAAAAATAAATTTTCTAAAAATGAAATAAATGCCTTCTATACACCTCAAACATTCACTCTAAATCTTAAAATTTTTGTTTTTCGCAATATTTTTAGAAATTTGGGCTCTTATAACACTTGCGCTTAAGCATCTTTTATGCTCATTTCTTGCCTTTCAGGATTTATTCTGGGTTTTATTTTGTTTATTTGATGAAAATGAACAACAATACACACCATGGAAACATTTTTGTTTGATTTGTGTCGAGTGAGATTTTCACCTAGAACCCAAAGGGGGGGGTATTGGCACTTTTCATGGAAAAATGAGAAAAAATAAATTTTCTAAAAATGAAATAAATGCCTTCTATACACCTCAAACATTCACTCTAAATCTGAAAATTGTTGTTTTTTGCAATATTTTTAGAAATTTGGGCTCTTTTAATAACATTAACACCTGCGCTTAAGCATCTTTTATGCTCATTTCTTGCCTTTCAGGATTTATTCTGGGTTTTATTTTGTTTATTTGATGAAAATGAACAACAATACACACCATGGAAACATTTTTGTTTGATTTGTTCGAGTGAGATTTTCACCTAGAACCCAAACGGGGGGGGTATTGGCACTTTTCATGGAAAAATGAGAAAAAATAAATTTTCTAAAAATGAAATAAATGCCTTCTATACACCTAAAACATTCACTATAAAAGAGAAGATTGTTGTTTTTCGCTATATTTTTAGAAATTTTGGCTCTTTAGGTAACATTAACACTTGCGTTGAAGCATCTTTTATGCTTATTTCTTGTATTTCAGTATTTATTCTGGGTTTTATTTTGTTTATTTGATGAAAATGAACAACAATACACACCATGGAAACATTTTTGTTTGATTTGTGTCAAGTGAGATTTTCACCTGGAACCCAAAGGGGGGGGTATTGGCACTTTTCATGGAAAAATGTGAAAAATTAAATTTTCTAAAAATTAAAAAATGCCTTCTATACACCTCAAACATTTACTCTTAAACAGAAGATTGTGGTTTTTCGCAATATTTTTAGAAATTTGGGCTCTTATAGTAGGAATAAAACTTGCGCTTAAGGATCTTTTATGCTCATTTCTTGCCTTTCAGGATTTATTATGGGTTTAATTTTGTTTAGTTGATGAAAATGAACAACAATACACACCATGGAAACATTTTTGTTTGATTTGTTTCGAGTGAGATTTTCACCTAGAACCCAAACGGGGGGGGGTATTGGCACTTTTCATGGAAAAATGAGAAAAAAAAAATTTTCTAAAAATGAAATAAATGCCTTCTATACACCTAAAACATTCACTACAAAAGAGAAGATTGTATTTTTTCGCAATATTTTTAGAAATTTTGGCTCTTTAAGTAACATTAACACTTGCGTTGAAGCATCTTTTATGCTTATTTCTTGTATTTCAGTATTTATTCTGGGTTTTATTTTGTTTATTTGATGAAAATGAACAACAATACACACCATGGAAACATTTTTGTTTGATTTGTGTCGAGTGAGATTTTCACCTAGAACCCAAAGGGGGGGGTATTGGCACTTTTCATGGAAAAATGTGAAAAATTAAATTTTCTAAAAATGAAATAAATGCCTTCTATGCACCTCAAACATTCACTATAAAACAGAAGATTGTTGTTTTTCGCAATATTTTTAGAAATTTGGGCTCTTTTAGTAACATTAACAACTCCGCTGAAGCATCTTTTATGCTCATTTTTTGCCTTTCAGGATTTATTATGGGTTTAATTTTGTTTATTTGATGAAAATGAACAACAATACTTACCATGGAAACATTTTTTTTTGATTTGTGTCGAGTGAGATTTTCACCTAGAACCCAAAGGGGGGGGGTATTGGCACTTTTCATGGAAAATTGTGAAAAATTAAATTTTCTAAAATTGAAATAAATGCCTTATATGCACCTCAAACATTCACTCTTAAACAGAAGATTGTGGTTTTTCGCAATATTTTTAGAAATTTGGGCTCTTATATTAAGAATAACACTTGCGCTGAAGCATCTTTTATGCTCATTTCTTGTCTTTCAGTATATAGTCTGGGTTTTATTTTGTTTATTTGATGAAAATGAACAACAATACTTACCATAGAAACATTTTTTTTTGATTTGTGTCGAGTGAGATTTTCACCTAGAACCCAAAGGGGGGGGTATTGGCACTTTTCATGGAAAAATGTGAAAAATTAAATTTTCTAAAATGGAAATAAATGCCTTCTATGCACCTCAAACATTCACTCTTAAACAGAAGATTGTGGTTTTTCGCAATATTTTTAGAAATTTGGGCTCTAATATTAGGAATAACACTTGCGCTGAAGCATCTTTTATGCTCATTTCTTGTCTTTTAGGATTTATTCTGGGTTTTATTTTGTTTATTGGATGAAAATGAACAACAATACACACCATGGAAACATTTTTTTTTATTAGTGTCGAGTGAGATTTTCACCTAGAACCCAAAGGGGGGGTATTGGTACTTTTCATGGAAAAATGTGAAAAATTAAATTTTCTAAAAATGAAATAAATGCCTTCTATACACCTCAAACATTTACCCTAAAACTGAAAATTGTTGTTTTTCGCAATATTTTTAGAAATTTGGGCTCTTTAAGTAACATTAACACTTGCGCAGAAGCATCTTTTATGCTTAATTCTTGTCTTTCAGGATTTATTCTGGGTTTTATTTTGTTTATTTGATGAAAATGAACCACAATACACACCATGGAAACATTTTTGTTTGATTTGTGTTGAGTGAGATTTTCACCTAGAACCAAAAGGGTAGTGGCACTTTAAATGGAAAAATCTGAAAAATTAAATTTTCTAAAAATGAAATAAATGCCTTCTATACACCTCAAACATTCACTCTTAAACAGAAGATTGTGGTTTTTCGCAATATTTTTAGAAATTTTGGCTCTTTTATTAACATTAACACTTGCGCTGAAGCATCTTTTATGCTCATTTCTTGTCTTTCAGTATATAGTCTGGGTTTTATTTTGTTTATTTGATGAAAATGAACAACAATACTTACCATGGAAACATTTTTCTTTGATTTGTGTCGAGTGAGATTTTCACCTAGAACCCAAAGGGGGGGTATTGGCACTTTTCATGGAAAAATGTGAAAAATTAAATTTTCTAAAATTGAAATAAATGCCTTCTATGCACCTCAAACATTCACTCTTAAACAGAAGATTTTGGTTTTTCGCAATATTTTTAGAAATTTGGGCTCTTATATTAAGAATAACACTTGCGCTGAAGCATCTTTTATGCTCATTTCTTGTCTTTTAGGATTTATTCTGGGTTTTATTTTGTTTATTGGATGAAAATGAACAACAATACACACCATGGAAACATTTTTTTTTGATTTGTGTCGGGTGAGATTTTCACGTAGAACCCAAACGGGGGGGTATTGGCACTTTTCATGGAAAAATGTGAAAAATTAAATTTTCTAAAAATGAAATAAATGCCTTCTATACACCTCAAACATTCACTCTTAAACTGAAAAATGTTGTTTTTCGCAAAAGTTTTAGAAATTTTGGCTCTTTTAGTAACATTAACACTTGCGCTGAAGCATCTTTTATGCTCATTTCTTGTTTTTCAGTATTTAATGTGGGTTTTATTTTGTTTATTTGATGAAAATGAACAACAATACACACCATGGAAACATTTTTGCTTGATTTTTGTCGAGTGAGATTTTCACCTAGAACCCAAAGGGGGGGCACTTTTCATGGAAAAATGTGAAAAATTAAATATTGGAACTTTTCATGGAAAAATGTGAAAAATTAAATTTTCTAAAATTGAAATAAATGCCTTCTATACACCTCAAACATTCACTCTTAAGCAGAAGATTGTGGTTTTTCGTAATATTTTTAGAAATTTGGGCTCTTTTAGTAACATTAACAATTGTGCTGAAGCATCTTTTATGCTCATTTCTTGCCCTTCAGGATTTATTCTGGGTTTTATTTTGTTTATTTGATGAAAATGAACAACAATACACACCATGGAAACATTTTTGTTTGATTTGTGTCGAGTGAGATTTTCACCTAGAACCTAAAGGGGGGCGTATTGGCACTTTTCATGGAAAAATGTGAAAAATTAAATTTTCTCAAAATGAAATAAATGCCTTCTATACATCTCAAACATTCACTCTTTAACTGAAAATTGTTGTTTTTCGCAATATTTTTAGAAATTTGGGCTCTTTTAGTAACATTAACACTTGCACTGAAGCATCTTTTATGCTTAATTCTTGTCTTTCAGGATTTATTCTGGGTTTTATTTTTTTTATTTGATGAAAATGAACTACAATACACACCATGGAAACATTTTTGTTTGATTTGTGTCCAGTGAGATTTTCACCTAGAACCCAAAGGGGGGGGTATTGGCACTTTTCATGGAAAAATATGAAAAATTAAATTTTCTAAAAATGAAATAAATGCCTTCTATACACCTCAAACATTCACTCTTAAACTGAAAATTGTTGTTTTTCGCAATATTTTTAGAAATTTTGGCTCTTTTATTAACATTAACACTTGCGCTGAAGCATCTTTTATGCTCATTTCTTGTCTTATAGTATATAGTCTGGGTTTTATTTTGTTTATTTGATGAAAATGAGCAACAATACACTCCATGGAAACATTTTTTTTTGATTTGTGTCGAGTGAGATTTTCACCTAGAACCCAAAGGGGGGGGGTATTGGCACTTTTCATGGAAAAATGTGAAAAATTAAATTTTCTAAAATTGAAATAAATGCCTTCTATGCACTTCAAACATTTACTCTTAAACAGAAGATTGTGGTTTTTCGCAATATTTTTAGAAATTTGGGCTCTTATATTAAGAATAACACTTGCGCTGAAGCATCTTTTATGCCCATTTCTTGTCTTTTACGATATATTCTGGGTTTTATTTTGTTTATTTGATGAAAATGAGCAACAATTCACACCATGGAAACATTTTTGTTTGATTTGTGTCGATTGAGATTTTCACCTAGAACCCAAGGGGAGATATTGGCACTTTTCATGGAAAAATGAGAAAAATAACATTTTCTAAAAATGAAATAAATGCCTATAATGCACCTCAGACATTCACTCTAAAACAGAAGATTGTTGTTTTTCGTAATAATTTCAGAAATTTGGGCTCTTTTAGTAACATTAACACTTGCGCTGAAGCATCTTTCATGCTCATTTCTTGTCTTTCAGGATTTATTCTGGGTTTTATTTTGTTTATTTGATGAAAATGAACAACAATACACACCATGGAAACATTTTTGTTTGATTTGTGTCGAGTGAGATTTTCACCTAGAACCCTAAGGGGGGGGTATTAGCACTTTTCATGGAAAAATGTGAAAAATTAAATTTTCTAAAAATGAAATAAATGCCTTCTATACATCTCAAACATTCACTCTTAAACTGAAAATTGTTGTTTTTCGCAATATTTTTAGAAATTTGGGCTCTTTTAGTAACATTAACACTTGCGCTGAAGCATCTTTTATGCTTAATTCTTGTCTTTCAGGATTTATTCTGGGTTTTATTTTTTTTATTTGATGAAAATGAACAACATACACACCATGGAAACATTTTTGTTTGATTTGTGTCGAGAGAGATTTTCACCTAGAATCCAAAAGGGGGGTATTGGCACTTTTCATGGAAAAATCTGAAAAATTAAATTTTCTAAAAATGAAATAAATGCCTTCTATACACCTCAAACATTCACTCTTAAACTGATAATTGTTGTTTTTCGCAATATTTTTAGAAATTTTGGCTCTTTTATTAACTTTAACACTTGCGCTGAAGCAACTTTTATGCTCATTTCTTGTCTTTCAGTATATAGTCTGGGTTTTATTTTGTTTATTTGATGAAAATGAACAACAATACTTACCATGGAAACATTTTTTTTGATTTGTGTCGAGTGAGATTTTCACCTAGAACCCAAAGGGGGGGTATTGGCACTTTTCATGGAAAAATGTGAAAAATTAAATTTTCTAAAATTGAAATAAATGCCTTCTATGCACCTCAAACATTCACTCTTAATCTGAAAATTGTTGTTTTTCGCAATATTTTTAGAAATTTGGGCTCTTTTAGTAACATTAACACTTGCGCTGAAGCATCTTTTATGCTCATTTCTTGTCTTTCAGTATTTAATCTGGGTTTTATTTTGTTTATTTGATGAAAATGAACAACAATACACACCATGGAAACATTTTTGTTTGATTTGTGTCGAGTGAGATTTTCACCTAGAACCTAAAGGGGGGGGTATTGGCACTTTTCATGGATAAATGTGAAAAATTAAATTTTCTAAAAATGACATAAATACCTTCTATACACCTCAAACATTCACTCTTAAACTGAAAATTGTTGTTTTTCGCAATATTTTTTAGAAATTTGGGCTCTTTTAGTAACATTAACACTTGCGCTGAAGCATCTTTTATGCTCATTTCTTGTCTTTCAGGATTTATTCTGGGTTTAATTTTGTTTATTTGATGAAAATGAACTACAATACATACCATGGAAACATTTTTGTTCGATTTGTGTCGAGTGAGATTTTCACCTAGAACCCAAAGGGGGTGGTATTGGCACTTTTCATGGAAAAATGTGAAAAATTAAATTTTCTAAAAATGAAATAAATGCCTTCTATACATCTCAAACATTCACTCTTTAACTGAAAATTGTTGTTTTTCGCAATATTTTTAGAAATTTGGGCTCTTTTAGTAACATTAACACTTGCGCTGAAGCATCTTTTATGCTTAATTCTTGTCTTTCAGGATTTATTGTGGGTTTTATTTTTTTTATTTGATGAAAATGAACAACAATACACACCATGGAAACATTTTTGTTTGATTTGTGTCGAGTGAGATTTTCACCAAGAACCGAAAGGGGGGGGTATTGGCACTTTTCATGGAAAAATGTGAAAAATTAAATTTTCTAAAAATGAAATAAATGCCTTCTATACACCTCAAACATTCACTCTTAAACTGAAAATTGTTGTTTTTCGCAATATTTTTAGAAATTTTGGCTCTTTTATTAACATAAACACTTGCGCTGAAGCATCTTTTATGCGTATTTCTTGTCTTATAGTATATAGTCTGGGTTTTATTTTGTTTATTTGATGAAAATGAGCAACAATACACTCCATGGAAACATTTTTTTTTGATTTGTGTCGAGTGAGATTTTCACCTAGAACCCAAAGGGGGGGGGTATTGGCACTTTTCATGGAAAAATGTGAAAAATTAAATTTTCTAAAATTGAAATAAATGCCTTCTATGCACCTCAAACATTCACTCTTAATCTGAAAATTGTTGTTTTTCCTAATATTTTTAGAAATTTGGGCTCTTTTAGTAACATTACCACTTGCGCTCAAGCATCTTTTATGCTCATTTCTTGTCTTTCAGGATTTAATCTGGGTTTAATTTTGTTTATTCGATGAAAATGAACAACAATACTTACCATGGAAACATTTTTTTTGATTTGTGTCGAGTGAGATTTTCACCTAGAACCTAAAGGGGGGGGTATTGGCACTTTTCATGGAAAAATGTGAAAAATTAAATTTTCTAAAAATGACATAAATACCTTCTATACACCTCAAACATTCACTCTTAAACTGAAAATTGTTGTTTTTCGCAATATTTTTTAGAAATTTGGGCTCTTTTAGTAACATTAACACTTGCGCTGAAGCATCTTTTATGCTCATTTCTTGTCTTTCAGGATTTATTCTGGGTTTAATTTTGTTTATTTGATGAAAATGAACTACAATACATACCATGGAAACATTTTTGTTCGATTTGTGTCGAGTGAGATTTTTACCTAGAACCCAAAGGGGGTGGTATTGGCACTTTTCATGGAAAAATGTGAAAAATTAAATTTTCTAAAAATGAAATAAATGCCTTCTATACATCTCAAACATTCACTCTTTAACTGAAAATTGTTGTTTTTCGCAATATTTTTAGAAATTTGGGCTCTTTTAGTAACATTAACACTTGCGCTGAAGCATCTTTTATGCTTAATTCTTGTCTTTCAGGATTTATTGTGGGTTTTATTTTTTTTATTTGATGAAAATGAACAACAATACACACCATGGAAACATTTTTGTTTGATTTGTGTCGAGTGAGATTTTCACCTAGAACCGAAAGGGGGGGGTATTGGCACTTTTCATGGAAAAATGTGAAAAATTAAATTTTCTAAAAATGAAATAAATGCCTTCTATACACCTCAAACATTCACTCTTAAACTGAAAATTGTTGTTTTTCGCAATATTTTTAGAAATTTTGGCTCTTTTATTAACATTAACACTTGCGCTGAAGCATCTTTTATGCGTATTTCTTGTCTTATAGTATATAGTCTGGGTTTTATTTTGTTTATTTGATGAAAATGAGCAACAATACACTTAATGGAAACATTTTTTTTTGATTTGTGTCGAGTGAGATTTTCACCTAGAACCCAAAGGGGGGGGGGTATTGGCACTTTTCATGGAAAAATGTGAAAAATTAAATTTTCTAAAATTGAAATAAATGCCTTCTATGCACCTCAAACATTCACTCTTAATCTGAAAATTGTTGTTTTTCCTAATATTTTTAGAAATTTGGGCTCTTTTAGTAACATTACCACTTGCGCTTAACCATCTTTTATGCTCATTTCTTGTCTTTCAGGATTTAATCTGGGTTTAATTTTGTTTATTTGATGAAAATGAACAACAATACTTACCATGGAAACATTTTTTTTGATTTGTGTCGAGTGAGATTTTCACCTAGAACCTAAAGGGGGGGGTATTGGCACTTTTCATGGAAAAATGTGAAAAATTAAATTTTCTAAAAATGACATAAATACCTTCTATACACCTCAAACATTCACTCTTAAACTGAAAATTGTTGTTTTTCGCAATATTTTTTAGAAATTTGGGCTCTTTTAGTAACATTAACACTTGCGCTGAAGCATCTTTTATGCTCATTTCTTGTCTTTCAGGATTTATTCTGGGTTTAATTTTGTTTATTTGATGAAAATGAACTACAATACATACCATGGGAACATTTTTGTTCGATTTGTGTCGAGGGAGATTTTCACCTAGAACCCAAAGGGGGGGGTATTGGCACTTTTCATGGAAAAATGTGAAAAATTAAATTTTCTAAAAATGAAATAAATGCCTTCTATACATCTCAAACATTCACTCTTTAACTGAAAATTGTTGTTTTTCGCAATATTTTTAGAAATTTGGGCTCTTTTAGTAACATTAACACTTGCGCTGAAGCATCTTTTATGCTTAATTCTTGTCTTTCAGGATTTATTCTGGGTTTTATTTTTTTTATTTGATGAAAATGAACAACAATACACACCATGGAAACATTTTTGTTTGATTTGTGTCGAGTGAGATTTTCACCTAGAACCCAAAGGGGGGGGTATTGGCACTTTTCATGGAAAAATGTGAAAAATTAAATTTTCTAAAAATGAAATAAATGCCTTCTATACACCTCAAACATTCACTCTTAAACTGAAAATTGTTGTTTTTCGCAATATTTTTAGAAATTTTGGCTCTTTTATTAACATTAACACTTGCGCTGAAGCATCTTTTATGCTCATTTCTTGTCTTATAGTATATAGTCTGGGTTTTATTTTGTTTATTTGATGAAAATGAACAACAATACACACCATGGAAACATTTTTGTTTGATTTGTTTCGAGTGAGATTTTTACCTAGAACCCAAAGGGGGGGGAAATGGCACTTTTCATGGAAAAATGTGAAAAATTAAATTTTCTAAAAATGAAATAAATGCCTTCTATAACCCTCAATCATTCACTCTAAAACAGAAGATTGTGGTTTTTCGCAATATTTTTAGAAATTTGGGCTCTTTTAGTAACATTAACACTTGTCCTGAAGCATCTTTTATGCTTAATTCTTGTCTTTCAGGATTTATTCTGGGTTTAATTTTTTTTATTTGATGAAAATGAATACATTCACACCCTGGAAACATTTTTGTTTGATTTGTGTCGAGAGAGATTTTCACCTAGAATCCAAAAGGGGGGTATTGGCACTTTTCATGGAAAAATCTGAAAAATTAATTTTTCTAAAAATGAAATAAATGCCTTCTATACACCTCAAACATTCACTCTTAAACTGATAATTGTTGTTTTTCGCAATATTTTTAGAAATTTTGGCTCTTTTATTAACATTAACACTTGCGCTGAAGCATCTTTTATGCTCATTTCTTGTCTTTCAGTATATAGTCTGGGTTTTATTTTGTTTATTTGATGAAAATGAACAACAATACTTACCATGGAAACATTTTTTTTTTATTTGTTTCGAGTGAGATTTTCACCTAGAACCCAAAGGGGGGGGGGGGTATTGGCACTTTTCATGGAAAATTGTGAAAAATTAAATTTTCTAAAATTGAAATAAATGCCTTATATGCACCTCAAACATTCACTCTTAAACAGAAGATTGTGGTTTTTCGCAATATTTTTAGAAATTTGGGCTCTTATATTAAGAATAACACTTGCGCTGAAGCATCTATTATGCTCATTTCTTGTCTTTCAGGATTTATTCTGGGTTTTATTTTGTTTATTTGATGAAAATGAACAACAATACACACCATGGAAACATTTTTTTTTTATTTGTGTCGAGTGAGATTTTCACCTAGAACCCAAAAGGGGGGTATTGGCACTTTTCATAGAAAAATGTGAAAAAATAAATTTTCAAAAAATGAAATAAATGCCTTCTATACACCTCAAATATTCACTCTTAAACTGAAAATTGTTGTTTTTCGCAATATTTTTAGAAATTTTGGCTCTTTTAAAAACAATAACACTTGCGCTGAAGCATCTTTAATGCTCATTTCTTGTCTTTCAGGATTTATTCTGGGTTTTATTTTGTTTATTTGATGAAAATGAACAAAAATACACACCATGGAAACATTTTTGCTTGATTTGCGTTGAGTGAGATTTTCACCTAGAACCCAAAGGGGGGGGTATTGGCACTTTTCATTGAAAAATGAGAAAAAATAAATTTTCTAAAAATGAAATAAATGCCTTCTATACACCTAAAACATTCAATATAAAAGAGAAGATTGTTGTTTTTCGCAATATTTTTAGAAATTTTGGCTCTTTAAGTAACATTAACACTTGCGTTGAAGCATATTTTATGCTTATTTCTTGTATTTCAGTATTTATTCTGGGTTTTATTTTGTTTATTTGATGAAAATGATCAACAATACACACCATGGAAACATTTTTTTTTGATTTGTGTCGAGTGAGATTTTCACCTAGAACCCAAAGGGGGGGTATTGGCACTTTTCATGGAAAAATGTGAAAAATTAAATTTTCTAAAATTGAAATAAATGCCTTCTATGCACCTCAAACATTCAATCTTAAACAGAAGATTGTGGTTTTTCGCAATATTTTTAGAAATTTGGGCTCTTATATTAAGAATAACACTTGCGCTGAAGCATCTTTTATGCTCATTTCTTGTCTTTTAGGATTTATTCTGGGTTTTATTTTGTTTATTGGATGAAAATGAACAACAATACACACCATGGAAACATTTTTTTTGATTTGTGTCGTGTGAGATTTTCACCTAGAACCCAAACGGGGGGGTATTGGCACTTTTCATGGAAAAATGTGAAAAATTAAATTTTCTAAAAATGAAATAAATGCCTTCTATACACCTCAAACATTCACTCTTAAACTGAAAAATGTTGTTTTTCGCAAAATTTTTAGAAATTTTGGCTCTTTTAGAAACATTAACACTTGCGCTGAAGCATCTTTTATGCTCATTTCTTGTCTTTCAGTATTTATTCTGGGTTTTATTTTGTTTATTTGATGAAAATGAACAACAATACACACCATGGAAACATTTTTGTTTGATTTGTGTCGAGTGAGATTTTCACCTAGAACCCAAAGGGGGGGCACTTTTCATTGAAAAATGTGAAAAATTAAATATTGGCACTTTTCATGGAAAAATGTGAAAAATTAAATTTTCTAAAATTGAAATAAATGCCTTCTATACACCTCAAACATTCGATCTTAAGCAGAAGATTGTGGTTTTTCGCAATATTTTTAGAAATTTGGGCTCTTTTAGTAACATTAACACTTGTGCTGAAGCATCTTCTTTGCTCATTTCTTGCCCTTCAGGATTTATTCTGGGTTTTATTTTGTTTATTTAATGAAAATGAGCAACAATACACGCCATGGTAACATTTTTGTTTGATTTGTGTCGAGTGAGATTTTCACCTAGAACCCAAAGGGGGGGGTATTGGCACTATTCATGGAAAAATGTGAAAAAAAAACATTTTCTAAAAATGAAAAAAATGCCTTCTATACACCTCAAACATTCACTCTTAATCTGAAAATTGTTGTTTTTCGCAATATATTTAAAAATTTGGGCTCTTTTAGTAACATAAACACTTGCGCTGAAGCATCTTTTATGCTCATTTCTTGTCTTTCAGTATTAAATCTGGGATTTATTTTGTTTATTTGATGAAAATGAACAACAATACACACAATGGAAACATTTTTGTTTGATTTGTGTCGAGTGAGATTTTCACCTAGAACCCAAAGGGGGGGTATTGGCACTTTTCATGGAAAAATTGGAAAAATTATATTTTATAAAAATGAAATAAATGCCTTCTATACACCTCAAACATTAACTCTAAAACTGAAAATTGTTGATTTTCGCAATATTTTTAGAAATTTGGGCTCTTTTAGTAACATTAACACTTGCGTTGAAGCATCTTTTATGCTTATTTCTTGTATTTCAGTATTTATTCTGGGTTTTATTTTGTTTATTTGAGAAAATGAACAACAATACACACCATGGAAACATTTTTGTTTGATTTGTGTCGAGTGAGATTTTCACCTAGAACCCAAAGGGGGGGTATTGGCACTTTTCATGGAAAAATGTGAAAAATTAAATTTTCTAAAAATGAAATAAATGCCTTCTATACACCTCAAACATTCACTCTTAAACTGAAAATTGTTGTTTTTCGCAATATTTTTAGAAATTTTGGCTCTTTTATTAACATTAACACTTGCGCTGAAGCATCTTTTATGCTCATTTCTTGTCTTTCAGTATATAGTCTGGGTTTTATTTTGTTTATTTGATGAAAATGAACAACAATACTTACCATAGAAACATTTTTTTTTGATTTGTGTCGAGTGAGATTTTCACCTAGAACCCAAAGGGGGGGGTATTGGCACTTTTCATGGAAAAATGTGAAAAATTAAATTTTCTAAAATGGAAATAAATGCCTTCTATGCACCTCAAACATTCACTCTTAAACAGAAGATTGTGGTTTTTCGCAATATTTTTAGAAATTTGGGCTCTAATATTAAGAATAACACTTGCGCTGAAGCATCTTTTATGCTCATTTCTTGTCTTATAGTATATAGTCTGGGTTTTATTTTGTTTATTGGATGAAAATGAACAAAAATACACACCATGGAAACATTTTTTTTATTAGTGTCGAGTGAGATTTTCACCTAGAACCCAAAGGGGGGGTTTTGGTACTTTTCATGGAAAAATGTGAAAAATTAAATTTTCTAAAAATGAAATAAATGCCTTCTATACACCTCAAACATTCACCCTAAAACTGAAAATTGTTGTTTTTCGCAATATTTTTAGAAATTTGGGCTCTTTAAGTAACATTAACACTTGCGCAGAAGCATCTTTTATGCTTAATTCTTGTCTTTCAGGATTTATTCTGGGTTTTATTTTGTTTATTTGATGAAAATGAACAACAATACACACCATGGAAACATTTTTGTTTGATTTGTGTTGAGTGAGATTTTCACCTAGAACCAAAAGGGTAGTGGCACTTTAAATGGAAAAATCTGAAAAATTAAATTTTCTAAAAATGAAATAAATGCCTTCTATACACCTCAAACATTCACTCTTAAACAGAAGATTGTGGTTTTTCGCAATATTTTTAGAAATTTTGGCTCTTTTATTAACATTAACACTTGCGCTGAAGCATCTTTTATGCTCATTTCTTGTCTTTCAGTATATAGTCTGGGTTTTATTTTGTTTATTTGATGAAAATGAACAACAATACTTACCATGGAAACATTTTTCTTTGATTTGTGTCGAGTGAGATTTTCACCTAGAACCCAAAGGGGGGGTATTGGCACTTTTCATGGAAAAATGTGAAAAATTAAATTTTCTAAAATTGAAATAAATGCCTTCTATGCACCTCAAACATTCACTCTTAAACAGAAGTTTGTGGTTTTTCGCAATATTTTTAGAAATTTGGGGTCTTATATTAAGAATAACACTTGCGCTGAAGCATCTTTTATGCTCATTTCTTGTCTTTTAGGATTTATTCTGGGTTTTATTTTGTTTATTGGATGAAAATGAACAACAATACACACCATGGAAACATTTTTTTTTGATTTGTGTCGGGTGAGATTTTCACCTAGAACCCAAACGGGGGGGTATTGGCACTTTTCATGGAAAAATGTGAAAAATTAAATTTTCTAAAAATGAAATAAATGCCTTCTATACACCTCAAACATTCACTCTTAAACTGAAAAATGTTGTTTTTCGCAAAATTTTTAGAAATTTTGGCTCTTTTAGTAACATTAACACTTGCGCTGAAGCATCTTTTATGCTCATTTCTTGTTTTTCAGTATTTAATGTGGGTTTTATTTTGTTTATTTGATGAAAATGAACAACAATACACACCATGGAAACATTTTTGTTTGATTTTTGTCGAGTGAGATTTTCACCTAGAACCCAAAGGGGGGGCACTTTTCATGGAAAAATGTGAAAAATTAAATATTGGAACTTTTCATGGAAAAATGTGAAAAATTAAATTTTCTAAAATTGAAATAAATGCCTTCTATACACCTCAAACATTCACTCTTAAGCAGAAGATTGTGGTTTTTCGCAATATTTTTAGAAATTTGGGCTCTTTTAGTAACATTAACAATTGTGCTGAAGCATCTTTTATGCTCATTTCTTGCCCTTCAGGATTTATTCTGGGTTTTATTTTGTTTATTTGATGAAAATGAACAACAATACACACCATGGAAACATTTTTGTTTGATTTGTGTCGAGTGAGATTTTCACCTAGAACCTAAAGGGGGGCGTATTGGCACTTTTCATTGAAAAATTTGAAAAAATTAAATTTTCTAAAAATGACATAAATACCTTCTATACACCTCAAACATTCACTCTTAAGCTGAAAATTGTTGTTTTTCGCAATATTTTTTAGAAATTTGGGCTCTTTTAGTAACATTAACACTTGCGCTGAAGCATCTTTTATGCTCATTTCTTGTCTTTCAGGATTTATTCTGGGTTTAATTTTGTTTATTTGATGAAAATGAACTACAATACATACCATGGGAACATTTTTGTTCGATTTGTGTCGAGGGAGATTTTCACCTAGAACCCAAAGGGGGGGGTATTGGCACTTTTCATGGAAAAATGTGAAAAATTAAATTTTCTAAAAATGAAATAAATGCCTTCTATACATCTCAAACATTCACTCTTTAACTGAAAATTGTTGTTTTTCGCAATATTTTTAGAAATTTGGGCTCTTTTAGTAACATTAACACTTGCACTGAAGCATCTTTTATGCTTAATTCTTGTCTTTCAGGATTTATTCTGGGTTTTATTTTTTTTATTTGATGAAAATGAACTACAATACACACCATGGAAACATTTTTGTTTGATTTGTGTCCAGTGAGATTTTCACCTAGAACCCAAAGGGGGGGGTATTGACACTTTTCATGGAAAAATTTGAAAAATTAAATTTTCTAAAAATGAAATAAATGCCTTCTATACACCTCAAACATTCACTCTTAAACTGAAAATTGTTGTTTTTCGCAATATTTTTAGAAATTTTGGCTCTTTTATTAACATTAACACTTGCGCTGAAGCATCTTTTATGCTCATTTCTTGTCTTATAGTATATAGTCTGGGTTTTATTTTGTTTATTTGATGAAAATGAGCAACAATACACTCCATGGAAACATTTTTTTTTGATTTGTGTCGAGTGAGATTTTCACCTAGAACCCAAAGGGGGGGGGTATTGGCACTTTTCATGGAAAAATGTGAAAAATTAAATTTTCTAAAATTGAAATAAATGCCTTCTATGCACTTCAAACATTTACTCTTAAACAGAAGATTGTGGTTTTTCGCAATATTTTTAGAAATTTGGGCTCTTATATTAAGAATAACACTTGCGCTGAAGCATCTTTTATGCCCATTTCTTGTCTTTTAGGATTTATTCTGGGTTTTATTTTGTTTATTTGATGAAAATGAGCAACAATTCACACCATGGAAACATTTTTGTTTGATTTGTGTCGATTGAGATTTTCACCTAGAACCCAAGGGGAGATATTGGCACTTTTCATGGAAAAATGAGAAAAATAACATTTTCTAAAAATGAAATAAATGCCTATAATGCACCTCAGACATTCACTCTAAAACAGAAGATTGTTGTTTTTCGTAATAATTTCAGAAATTTGGGCTCTTTTAGTAACATTAACACTTGCGCTGAAGCATCTTTCATGCTCATTTCTTGTCTTTCAGGATTTATTCTGGGTTTTATTTTGTTTATTTGATGAAAATGAACAACAATACACACCATGGAAACATTTTTGTTTGATTTGTGTCGAGTGAGATTTTCACCTAGAACCCTAAGGGGGGGGTATTAGCACTTTTCATGGAAAAATGTGAAAAATTAAATTTTCTAAAAATGAAATAAATGCCTTCTATACATCTCAAACATTCACTCTTAAACTGAAAATTGTTGTTTTTCGCAATATTTTTAGAAATTTGGGCTCTTTTAGTAACATTAACACTTGCGCTGAAGCATCTTTTATGCTTAATTCTTGTCTTTCAGGATTTATTCTGGGTTTTATTTTTTTTATTTGATGAAAATGAACAACATACACACCATGGAAACATTTTTGTTTGATTTGTGTCGAGAGAGATTTTCACCTAGAATCCAAAAGGGGGGTATTGGCACTTTTCATGGAAAAATCTGAAAAATTAAATTTTCTAAAAATGAAATAAATGCCTTCTATACACCTCAAACATTCACTCTTAAACTGATAATTGTTGTTTTTCGCAATATTTTTAGAAATTTTGGCTCTTTTATTAACATTAACACTTGCGCTGAAGCATCTTTTATGCTCATTTCTTGTCTTTCAGTATATAGTCTGGGTTTTATTTTGTTTATTTGATGAAAATGAACAACAATACTTACCATGGAAACATTTTTTTTGATTTGTGTCGAGTGAGATTTTCACCTAGAACCCAAAGGGGGGGTATTGGCACTTTTCATGGAAAAATGTGAAAAATTAAATTTTCTAAAATTGAAATAAATGCCTTCTATGCACCTCAAACATTCACTCTTAATGTGAAAATTGTTGTTTTTCGCAATATTTTTAGAAATTTGGGCTCTTTTAGTAACATTAACACTTGCGCTGAAGCATCTTTTATGCTCATTTCTTGTCTTTCAGTATTTAATCTGGGTTTTATTTTGTTTATTTGATGAAAATGAACAACAATACACACCATGGAAACATTTTTGTTTGATTTGTGTCGAGTGAGATTTTCACCTAGAACCTAAAGGGGGGGGTATTGGCACTTTTCATGGAAAAATGTGAAAAATTAAATTTTCTAAAAATGACATAAATACCTTCTATACACCTCAAACATTCACTCTTAAACTGAAAATTGTTGTTTTTCGCAATATTTTTTAGAAATTTGGGCTCTTTTAGTAACATTAACACTTGCGCTGAAGCATCTTTTATGCTCATATCTTGTCTTTCAGGATTTATTCTGGGTTTAATTTTGTTTATTTGATGAAAATGAACTACAATACATACCATGGAAACATTTTTGTTCGATTTGTTTCGAGTGAGATTTTCACCTAGAACCCAAAGGGGGTGGTATTGGCACTTTTCATGGAAAAATGTGAAAAATTAAATTTTCTAAAAATGAAATAAATGCCTTCTATACATCTCAAACATTCACTCTTTAACTGAAAATTGTTGTTTTTCAAAATATTTTTAGAAATTTGGGCTCTTTTAGTAACATTAACACTTGCGCTGAAGCATCTTTTATGCTTAATTCTTGTCTTTCAGGATTTATTGTGGGTTTTATTTTTTTTATTTGATGAAAATGAACAACAATACACACCATGGAAACATTTTTGTTTGATTTGTGTCGAGTGAGATTTTCACCAAGAACCGAAAGGGGGGGGTATTGGCACTTTTCATGGAAAAATGTGAAAAATTAAATTTTCTAAAAATGAAATAAATGCCTTCTATACACCTCAAACATTCACTCTTAAACTGAAAATTGTTGTTTTTCGCAATATTTTTAGAAATTTTGGCTCTTTTATTAACATTAACACTTGCGCTGAAGCATCTTTTATGCGTATTTCTTGTCTTATAGTATATAGTCTGGGTTTTATTTTGTTTATTTGATGAAAATGAGCAACAATACACTCCATGGAAACATTTTTTTTTGATTTGTGTCGAGTGAGATTTTCACCTAGAACCCAAAGGGGGGGGGTATTGGCACTTTTCATGGAAAAATGTGAAAAATTAAATTTTCTAAAATTGAAATAAATGCCTTCTATGCACCTCAAACATTCACTCTTAATCTGAAAATTGTTGTTTTTCCTAATATTTTTAGAAATTTGGGCTCTTTTAGTAACATTACCACTTGCGCTCAAGCATCTTTTATGCTCATTTCTTGTCTTTCAGGATTTAATCTGGGTTTAATTTTGTTTATTTGATGAAAATGAACAACAATACTTACCATGGAAACATTTTTTTTGATTTGTGTCGAGTGAGATTTTCACCTAGAACCCAAAGGGGGTGGTATTGGCACTTTTCATGGAAAAATGTGAAAAATTAAATTTTCTAAAAATGAAATAAATGCCTTCTATACATCTCAAACATTCACTCTTTAACTGAAAATTGTTGTTTTTCGCAATATTTTTAGAAATTTGGGCTCTTTTAGTAACATTAACACTTGCGCTGAAGCATCTTTTATGCTTAATTCTTGTCTTTCAGGATTTATTGTGGGTTTTATTTTTTTTATTTGATGAAAATGAACAACAATACACACCATGGAAACATTTTTGTTTGATTTGTGTCGAGTGAGATTTTCACCTAGAACCGAAAGGGGGGGGTATTGGCACTTTTCATGGAAAAATGTAAAAAATTAAATTTTCTAAAAATGAAATAAATGCCTTCTATACACCTCAAACATTCACTCTTAAACTGAAAATTGTTGTTTTTCGCAATATTTTTAGAAATTTTGGCTCTTTTATTAACATTAACACTTGCGCTGAAGCATCTTTTATGCGTATTTCTTGTCTTATAGTATATAGTCTGGGTTTTATTTTGTTTATTTGATGAAAATGAGCAACAATACACTCCATGGAAACATTTTTTTTTGATTTGTGTCGAGTGAGATTTTCACCTAGAACCCAAAGGGGGGGGGGTTGGCACTTTTCATGGAAAAATGTGAAAAATTAAATTTTCTAAAATTGAAATAAATGCCTTCTATGCACCTCAAACATTCACTCTTAATCTGAAAATTGTTGTTTTTCCTAATATTTTTAGAAATTTGGGCTCTTTTAGTAACATTACCACTTGCGCTCAAGCATCTTTTATGCTCATTTCTTGTCTTTCAGGATTTAATCTGGGTTTAATTTTGTTTATTTGATGAAAATGAACAACAATACTTACCATGGAAACATTTTTTTTGATTTGTGTCGAGTGAGATTTTCACCTAGAACCTAAAGGGGGGGGTATTGGCACTTTTCATGGAAAAATGTGAAAAATTAAATTTTCTAAAAATGACATAAATACCTTCTATACACCTCAAACATTCACTTTTAAACTGAAAATTGTTGTTTTTCGCAATATTTTTTAGAAATTTGGGCTCTTTTAGTAACATTAACACTTGCGCTGAAGCATCTTTTATGCTCATTTCTTGTCTTTCAGGATTTATTCTGGGTTTAATTTTGTTTATTTGATGAAAATGAACTACAATACATACCATGGAAACATTTTTGTTCGATTTGTGTCGAATGAGATTTTCACCTAGAACCCAAAGGGGGGGGTATTGGCACTTTTCATGGAAAAATGTGAAAAATTAAATTTTCTAAAAATGAAATAAATGCCTTCTATACATCTCAAACATTCACTCTTTAACTGAAAATTGTTGTTTTTCGCAATATTTTTAGAAATTTGGGCTCTTTTAGTAACATTAACACTTGCGCTGAAGCATCTTTTATGCTTAATTCTTGTCTTTCAGGATTTATTCTGGGTTTTATTTTTTTTATTTGATGAAAATGAACAACAATACACACCATGGAAACATTTTTGTTTGATTTGTGTCGAGTGAGATTTTCACCTAGAACCCAAAGGGGGGGGTATTGGCACTTTTCATGGAAAAATGTGAAAAATTAAATTTTCTAAAAATGAAATAAATGCCTTCTATACACCTCAAACATTCACTCTTAAACTGAAAATTGTTGTTTTTCGCAATATTTTTAGAAATTTTGGCTCTTTTATTAACATTAACACTTGCGCTGAAGCATCTTTTATGCTCATTTCTTGTCTTATAGTATATAGTCTGGGTTTTATTTTGTTTATTTGATGAAAATGAACAACAATACACACCATGGAAACATTTTTGTTTGATTTGTTTCGAGTGAGATTTTTACCTAGAACCCAAAGGGGGGGGAAATGGCACTTTTCATGGAAAAATGTGAAAAATTAAATTTTCTAAAAATGAAATAAATGCCTTCTATAACCCTCAATCATTCACTCTAAAACAGAAGATTGTGGTTTTTCGCAATATTTTTAGAAATTTGGGATCTTTTAGTAACATTAACACTTGTGCTGAAGCATCTTTTATGCTCATTTCTTGTTTCAGTATTTATTCTGGGTTTTATTTTGTTTATTTGATAAAAATGAACAACAAAACACACCATGGAAACATTTTTGTTTGATTTGTGTCGAGTGAGATTTTCACCTAGAACCCTAAGGGGGGGGGTATTAGCACTTTTCATGGAAAAATGTGAAAAATTAAATTTTCTAAAAATGAAATAAATGCCTTCTATACATCTCAAACATTCACTCTAAATCTGAAAATTGTTGTTTTTCGCAATATTTTTAGAAATTTGGGCTCTTTTAGTAACATTAACACTTGCACTGAAGCATCTTTTATGCTTAATTCTTGTCTTTCAGGATTTATTCTGGGTTTAATTTTTTTTATTTGATGAAAATGAACAACATACACACCCTGGAAACATTTTTGTTTGATTTGTGTCGAGAGAGATTTTCACCTAGAATCCAAAAGGGGGGTATTGGCACTTTTCATGGAAAAATCTGAAAAATTAAATTTTCTAAAAATGAAATAAATGCCTTCTATACACCTCAAACATTCACTCTTAAACTGATAATTGTTGTTTTTCGCAATATTTTTAGAAATTTTGGCTCTTTTATTAACATTAACACTTGCGCTGAAGCATCTTTTATGCTCATTTCTTGTCTTTCAGTATATAGTCTGGGTTTTATTTTGTTTATTTGATGAAAATGAACAACAATACTTACCATGGAAACATTTTTTTTGATTTGTGTCGAGTGAGATTTTCACCTAGAATCCAAAGGGGGGGTATTGGCACTTTTCATGGAAAAATGTGAAAAATTAAATTTTCTAAAATTGAAATAAATGCCTTCTATGCACCTCAAACATTCACTCTTAATCTGAAAATTGTTGTTTTTCCTAATATTTTTAGAAATTTGGGCTCTTTTAGTAACATTAACACTTGCGCTGAAGCATCTTTTATGCTCATTTCTTGTCTTTCAGGATTTATTCTGGGTTTAATTTTGTTTATTTGATGAAAATGAACTACAATACATACCATGGAAACATTTTTGTTCGATTTGTGTCGAATGAGATTTTCACCTAGAACCCAAAGGGGGGGGTATTGGCACTTTTCATGGAAAAATGTGAAAAATTAAATTTTCTAAAAATGAAATAAATGCCTTCTATACATCTCAAACATTCACTCTTTAACTGAAAATTGTTGTTTTTTGCAATATTTTTAGAAATTTGGGCTCTTTTAGTAACATTAACACTTGCGCTGAAGCATCTTTTATGCTTAATTCTTGTCTTTCAGGATTTATTCTGGGTTTTATTTTTTTTATTTGATGAAAATGAACAACAATACACACCATGGAAACATTTTTGTTTGATTTGTGTCGAGTGAGATTTTTACCTAGAACCCAAAGGGGGGGGTATCGGCACTTTTCATGGAAAAATGTGAAAAATTAAATTTTCTAAAAATGAAATAAATGCCTTCTATACACCTCAAACATTCACTCTTAAACTGAAAATTGTTGTTTTTCGCAATATTTTTAGAAATTTTGGCTCTTTTATTAACATTAACACTTGCGCTGAAGCATCTTTTATGCTCATTTCTTGTCTTATAGTATATAGTCTGGGTTTTATTTTGTTTATTTGATGAAAATGAACAACAATACACACCATGGAAACATTTTTGTTTGATTTGTTTCGAGTGAGATTTTTACCTAGAACCCAAAGGGGGGGGAAATGGCACTTTTCATGGAAAAATGTGAAAAATTAAATTTTCTAAAAATGAAATAAATGCCTTCTATAACCCTCAATCATTCACTCTAAAACAGAAGATTGTGGTTTTTCGCAATATTTTTAGAAATTTGGGATCTTTTAGTAACATTAACACTTGTGCTGAAGCATCTTTTATGCTCATTTCTTGTTTCAGTATTTATTCTTGGTTTTATTTTGTTTATTTGATAAAAATGAACAACAAAACACACCATGGAAACATTTTTGTTTGATTTGTGTCGAGTGAGATTTTCACCTAGAACCCTAAGGGGGGGTATTAGCACTTTTCATGGAAAAATGTGAAAAATTAAATTTTCTAAAAATGAAATAAATCCCTTCTATACATCTCAAACATTCACTCTAAATCTGAAAATTGTTGTTTTTCGCAATATTTTTAGAAATTTGGGCTCTTTTAGTAACATTAACACTTGCACTGAAGCATCTTTTATGCTTAATTCTTGTCTTTCAGGATTTATTCTGGGTTTAATTTTTTTTATTTGATGAAAATGAACATCATACAAACCCTGGAAACATTTTTGTTTGATTTGTGTCGAGAGAGATTTTCACCTAGAATCCAAAAGGGGGGTATTGGCACTTTTCATGGAAAAATCTGAAAAATTAAATTTTCTAAAAATGAAATAAATGCCTTCTATACACCTCAAACATTCACTCTTAAACTGATAATTGTTGTTTTTCGCAATATTTTTAGAAATTTTGGCTCTTTTATTAACATTAACACTTGCGCTGAAGCATCTTTTATGCTCATTTCTTGTCTCTCAGTATATAGTCTGGGTTTTATTTTGTTTATTTGATGAAAATGAACAACAATACTTACCATGGAAACATTTTTTTTGATTTGTGTCGAGTGAGATTTTCACCTAGAACCCAAAGGGGGGGTATTGGCACTTTTCATGGAAAAATGTGAAAAATTAAATTTTCTAAAATTGAAATAAATGCCTTCTATGCACCTCAAACATTCACTCTTAATCTGAAAATTGTTGTTTTTCCTAATATTTTTAGAAATTTGGGCTCTTTTAGTAACATTAACACTTGCGCTGAAGCATCTTTTATGCTCATTTCTTGTCTTTCAGGATTTAATCTAGGTTTAATTTTGTTTATTTGATGAAAATGAACAACAATACTTACCATGGAAACATTTTTTTTGATTTGTGTCGAGTGAGATTTTCACCTAGAACCCAAAGGGGGGGGTATTGGCACTTTTCATGGAAAAATGTGAAAAATTAAATTTTCTAAAAATGAAATAAATGCCTTCTATACACCTCAAACATTCACTCTTAAACTGAAAATTGTTGCTTTTCGCAATATTTTTAGAAATTTTGGCTCTTTTATTAACATTAACACTTGCGCTGAAGCATCTTTTATGCTCATTTCTTGTCTTATAGTATATAGTCTGGGTTTTATTTTGTTTATTTGATGAAAATGAGCAACAATACACTCCATGGAAACATTTTTTTTTGATTTGTGTCGAGTGAGATTTTCACCTAGAACCCAAAGGGGGGGGTATTGGCACTTTTCATGGAAAAATGTGAAAAATTAAATTTTCTAAAAATGACATAAATACCTTCTATACACCTCAAACATTCACTCTTAAACTGAAAATTGTTGTTTTTCGCAATATTTTTTAGAAATTTGGGCTCTTTTAGTAACATTAACACTTGCGCTGAATCATCTTTTATGCTCATTTCTTGTCTTTCAGGATTTATTCTGGGTTTAATTTTGTTTATTTGATGAAAATGAACTACAATACATACCATGGAAACATTTTTGTTCGATTTGTGTCGAATGAGATTTTCACCTAGAACCCAAAGGGGGGGGTATTGGCACTATTCATGGAAAAATGTGAAAAATTAAATTTTCTAAAAATGAAATAAATGCCTTCTATACATCTCAAACATTCACTCTTTAACTGAAAATTGTTGTTTTTCGCAATATTTTTAGAAATTTGGGCTCTTTTAGTAACATTAACACTTGCGCTGAAGCATCTTTTATGCTTAATTCTTGTCTTTCAGGATTTATTCTGGGTTTTATTTTTTTTATTTGATGAAAATGAACAACAATACACACCATGGAAACATTTTTGTTTGATTTGTGTCGAGTGAGATTTTCACCTAGAACCCAAAGGGGGGGGTATTGGCACTTTTCATGGAAAAATGTGAAAAATTAAATTTTCTAAAAATGAAATAAATGCCTTCTATACACCTCAAACATTCACTCTTAAACTGAAAATTGTTGTTTTTCGCAATATTTTTAGAAATTTTGGCTCTTTTATTAACATTAACACTTGCGCTGAAGCATCTTTTATGCTCATTTCTTGTCTTATAGTATATAGTCTGGGTTTTATTTTGTTTATTTGATGAAAATGAGCAACAATACACTCCATGGAAACATTTTTTTTTGATTTGTGTCGAGTGAGATTTTCACCTAGAACCCAAAGGGGGGGGGTATTGGCACTTTTCATGGAAAAATGTGAAAAATTAAATTTTCTAAAATTGAAATAAATGCCTTCTATGCACTTCAAACATTCACTCTTAAACAGAAGATTGTCGTTTTTCGCAATATTTTTAGAAATTTGGGCTCTTATATTTAGAATAACACTTGCGCTGAAGCATCTTTTTTGCCCATTTCTTGTCTTTTAGGATTTATTCTGGGTTTTATTTTGTTTATTTGATGAAAATGAGCAACAATTCACACCATGGAAACATTTTTGTTTGATTTGTGTCGATTGAGATTTTCACCTAGAACCCAAGGGGAGATAATGGCACTTTTCATGGAAAAATGAGAAAAATAACATTTTCTAAAAATGAAATAAATGCCTATAATGCACCTCAAACATTCACTCTAAAACAGAAGATTGTTGTTTTTCGTAATAATTTCAGAAATTTGGCTCTTTTAGTAACATTAACACTTGCGCTGAAGCATCTTTTATTCTTAATTCTTGTCTTTCAGAATTTATTCTGGGTTTTATTTTGTTTATTTGATGAAAATGAACAACAATACACACCATGGAAACATTTTTGTTTGATTTGTGTCGAGTGAGATTTTCACCTAGAACCCAAAGGGGGGGGTATTGGCACTTTTCATGGAAAATTGTGAAAAATAACATTTTCTAAAAATGAAATAAATGCCTTCTATACACCTCAAACATTCACTCTAAAACAGAAGATTGTGGTTTTTCGCAATATTTTTAGAAATTTGGGATCTTTTAGTAACATTAACACTTGTGCTGAAGCATCTTTTATGCTCATTTCTTGTTTCAGTATTTATTCTGGGTTTTATTTTGTTTATTTGATAAAAATGAACAACAAAACACACCATGGAAACATTTTTGTTTGATATGTTCGAGTGAGATTTTCACCTAGAACCCAAAGGGGGGGGTATTGGCACTTTTCATGGAAAAATGAGAAAAAATAAATTTTCTAAAAATGAAATAAATGCCTTCTATACACCTCAAACATTCACTCTAAATCTGAAAATTGTTGTTTTTCGCAATATTTTTAGAAATTTGGGCTCTTTTAGTAACATTAACACTTTCGCTGAAGCATCTTTTATGCTCATTTCTTGTCTTTCAGGATTTAATCTGGGTTTTATTTTGTTTATTAGATGAAAATGAACAACAGTACACACCATGGAAACATTTTTGTTTGATTTGTGTCGAGTGAGATTTTCACCTAGAACCTAAAGGGGGGGGTATTGGCACTTTTCATGGAAAAATGTGAAAAATTAAATTTTCTAAAAATGACATAAATACCTTCTATACACCTCAAACATTCACTCTTAAACTGAAAATTGTTGTTTTTCGCAATATTTTTTAGAAATTTGGGCTCTTTTAGTAACATTAACACTTGCGCTGAAGCATCTTTTATGCTCATTTCTTGTCTTTCAGGATTTATTCTGGGTTTAATTTTGTTTATTTGATGAAAATGAACTACAATACATACCATGGAAACATTTTTGTTCGATTTGTGTCGAGTGAGATTTTCACCTAGAACCAAAAGGGGGGGTATTGGCACTTTTCATGGAAAAATGTGAAAAATTAAATTTTCTAAAATTGAAATAAATGCCTTCTATGCACCTCAAACATTCACTCTTAATCTGAAAATTGTTGTTTTTCCTAATATTTTTAGAAATTTGGGCTCTTTTAGTAACATTAACACTTGCGCTGAAGCATCTTTTATGCTCATTTCTTGTCTTTCAGGATTTAATCTGGGTTTAATTTTGTTTATTGAATGAAAATGAACAACAATACTTACCATGGAAACATTTTTTTTGATTTGTGTCGAGTGAGATTTTCACCTAGAACCTAAAGGGGGGGGTATTGGCACTTTTCATGGAAAAATGTGAAAAATTAAATTTTCTAAAAATGACATAAATACCTTCTATACACCTCAAACATTCACTCTTAAACTGAAAATTGTTGTTTTTCGCAATATTTTTTAGAAATTTGGGCTCTTTTAGTAACATTAACACTTGCGCTGAAGCATCTTTTATGCTCATTTCTTGTCTTTCAGGATTTATTCTGGGTTTAATTTTGTTTATTTGATGAAAATGAACTACAATACATACCATGGAAACATTTTTGTTCGATTTGTGTCGAATGAGATTTTCACCTAGAACCCAAAGGGGGGGGTATTGGCACTTTTCATGGAAAAATGTGAAAAATTAAATTTTCTAAAAATGAAATAAATGCCTTCTATACATCTCAAACATTCACTCTTTAACTGAAAATTGTTGTTTTTCGCAATATTTTTAGAAATTTGGGCTCTTTTAGTAACATTAACACTTGCGCTGAAGCATCTTTTATGCTTAATTCTTGTCTTTCAGGATTTATTCTGGGTTTTATTTTTTTTATTTGATGAAAATGAACAACAATACACACCATGGAAACATTTTTGTTTGATTTGTGTCGAGTGAGATTTTCACCTAGAACCCAAAGGGGGGGGTATTGGCACTTTTCATGGAAAAATGTGAAAAATTAAATTTTCTAAAAATGAAATAAATGCCTTCTATACACCTCAAACATTCACTCTTAAACTGAAAATTGTTGTTTTTCGCAATATTTTTAGAAATTTTGGCTCTTTTATTAACATTAACACTTGCGCTGAAGCATCTTTTATGCTCATTTCTTGTCTTATAGTATATAGTCTGGGTTTTATTTTGTTTATTTGATGAAAATGAACAACAATACACACCATGGAAACATTTTTGTTTGATTTGTTTCGAGTGAGATTTTTACCTAGAACCCAAAGGGGGGGGTATTGGCACTTTTCATGGAAAAATGTGAAAAATTAAATTTTCTAAAAATGAAATAAATGCCTTCTATAACCCTCAATCATTCACTCTAAAACAGAAGATTGTGGTTTTTCGCAATATTTTTAGAAATTTGGGATCTTTTAGTAACATTAACACTTGTGCTGAAGCATCTTTTATGCTCATTTCTTGTTTCAGTATTTATTCTGGGTTTTATTTTGTTTATTTGATAAAAATGAACAACAAAACACACCATGGAAACATTTTTGTTTGATTTGTGTCGAGTGAGATTTTCACCTAGAACCCTAAGGGGGGGGTATTAGCACTTTTCATGGAAAAATGTGAAAAATTAAATTTTCTAAAAATGAAATAAATGCCTTCTATACATCTCAAACATTCACTCTAAATCTGAAAATTGTTGTTTTTCGCAATATTTTTAGAAATTTGGGCTCTTTTATTAACATTAACACTTGCGCTGAAGCATCTTTTATGCGTATTTCTTGTCTTATAGTATATAGTCTGGGTTTTATTTTGTTTATTTGATGAAAATGAGCAACAATACACTCCATGGAAACATTTTTTTTTTATTTTTGTCGAGTGAGATTTTCACCTAGAACCCAAAGGGGGGGGGTATTGGCACTTTTCATGGAAAAATGTGAAAAATTAAATTTTCTAAAATTGAAATAAATGCCTTCTATGCACCTCAAACATTCACTCTTAATCTGAAAATTGTTGTTTTTCCTAATATTTTTAGAAATTCGGGCTCTTTTAGTAACATTACCACTTGCGCTCAAGCATCTTTTATGCTCATTTCTTGTCTTTCAGGATTTAATCTGGGTTTAATTTTGTTTATTTGATAAAAATGAACAACAATACTTACCATGGAAACATTTTTTTTGATTTGTGTCGAGTGAGATTTTCACCTAGAACCTAAAGGGGGGGGTATTGGCACTTTTCATGGAAAAATGTGAAAAATTAAATTTTCTAAAAATGACATAAATACCTTCTATACACCTCAAACATTCACTCTTAAACTGAAAATTGTTGTTTTTCGCAATATTTTTTAGAAATTTGGGCTCTTTTAGTAACATTAACACTTGCGCTGAAGCATCTTTTATGCTCATTTCTTGTCTTTCAGGATTTATTCTGGGTTTAATTTTGTTTATTTGATGAAAATGAACTACAATACATACCATGGAAACATTTTTGTTCGATTTGTGTCGAATGAGATTTTCACCTAGAACCCAAAGGGGGGGGGTATTGGCACTTTTCATGGAAAAATGTGAAAAATTAAATTTTCTAAAAATGAAATAAATGCCTTCTATACATCTCAAACATTCACTCTTTAACTGAAAATTGTTGTTTTTCGCAATATTTTTAGAAATTTGGGCTCTTTTAGTAACATTAACACTTGCGCTGAAGCATCTTTTATGCTTAATTCTTGTCTTTCAGGATTTATTTTGGGTTTTATTTTTTTTATTTGATGAAAATGAACAACAATACACACCATGGAAACATTTTTGTTTGATTTGTGTCGAGTGAGATTTTCACCTAGAACCCAAAGGGGGGGGTATTGGCACTTTTCATGGAAAAATGTGAAAAATTAAATTTTCTAAAAATGAAATAAATGCCTTCTATACACCTCAAACATTCACTCTTAAACTGAAAATTGTTGTTTTTCGCAATATTTTTAGAAATTTTGGCTCTTTTATTAACATTAACACTTGCGCTGAAGCATCTTTTATGCTCATTTCTTGTCTTATAGTATATAGTCTGGGTTTTATTTTGTTTATTTGATGAAAATGAACAACAATACACACCATGGAAACATTTTTGTTTGATTTGTTTCGAGTGAGATTTTTACCTAGAACCCAAAGGGGGGGGAAATGGCACTTTTCATGGAAAAATGTGAAAAATTAAATTTTCTAAAAATGAAATAAATGCCTTCTATAACCCTCAATCATTCACTCTAAAACAGAAGATTGTGGTTTTTCGCAATATTTTTAGAAATTTGGGATCTTTTAGTAACATTAACACTTGTGCTGAAGCATCTTTTATGCTCATTTCTTGTTTCAGTATTTATTCTGGGTTTTATTTTGTTTATTTGATAAAAATGAACAACAAAACACACCATGGAAACATTTTTGTTTGATTTGTGTCGAGTGAGATTTTCACCTAGAACCCTAAGGGGGGGGTATTAGCACTTTTCATGGAAAAATGTGAAAAATTAAATTTTCTAAAAATGAAATAAATGCCTTCTATACATCTCAAACATTCACTCTTAATGTGAAAATTGTTGTTTTTCGCAATATTTTTAGAAATTTGGGCTCTTTTAGTAAAATTAACACTTGCACTGAAGCATCTTTTATGCTTAATTCTTGTCTTTCAGGATTTATTCTGGGTTTAATTTTTTTTATTTGATGAAAATGAACAACATACACACCCTGGAAACATTTTTGTTTGATTTGTGTCGAGAGAGATTTTCACCTAGAATCCAAAAGGGGGGTATTGGCACTTTTCATGGAAAAATCTGAAAAATTAAATTTTCTAAAAATGAAATAAATGCCTTCTATACACC
The DNA here is from genome assembly GCF_022747635.1 of Hetaerina americana. Taxonomy (NCBI): domain Eukaryota; kingdom Metazoa; phylum Arthropoda; class Insecta; order Odonata; family Calopterygidae; genus Hetaerina; species Hetaerina americana. Next base: position 199,032 of record NW_027286828.1, read on the forward strand.
TCAAACATTCACTCTTAAACTGATAATTGTTGTTTTTCGCAATATTTTTAGAAATTTTGGCTCTTTTATTAACATTAACACTTGCGCTGAAGCATCTTTTATGCTCATTTCTTGTCTTTCAGTATATAGTCTGGGTTTTATTTTGTTTATTTGATGAAAATGAACAACAATACTTACCATGGAAACATTTTTTTTGATTTGTGTCGAGTGAGATTTTCACCTAGAACCCAAAGGGGGGGTATTGGCACTTTTCATGGAAAAATGTGAAAAATTAAATTTTCTAAAATTGAAATAAATGCCTTCTATGCACCTCAAACATTCACTCTTAATCTGAAAATTGTTGTTTTTCCTAATATTTTTAGAAATTTGGGCTCTTTTAGTAACATTAACACTTGCGCTGAAGCATCTTTTATGCTCATTTCTTGTCTTTCAGGATTTAATCTGGGTTTAATTTTGTTTATTTGATGAAAATGAACAACAATACTTACCATGGAAACATTTTTTTTGATTTGTGTTGAGTGAGATTTTCACCTAGAACCTAAAGGGGGGGGTATTGGCACTTTTCATGGAAAAATGTGAAAAATTAAATTTTCTAAAAATGACATAAATACCTTCTATACACCTCAAACATTCACTCTTAAACTGAAAATTGTTGTTTTTCGCAATATTTTTTAGAAATTTGGGCTCTTTTAGTAACATTAACACTTGCGCTGAAGCATCTTTTATGCTCATTTCTTGTCTTTCAGGATTTATTCTGGGTTTAATTTTGTTTATTTGATGAAAATGAACTACAATACATACCATGGAAACATTTTTGTTCGATTTGTGTCGAATGAGATTTTCACCTAGAACCCAAAGGGGGGGGTATTGGCACTATTCATGGAAAAATGTGAAAAATTAAATTTTCTAAAAATGAAATAAATGCCTTCTATACATCTCAAACATTCACTCTTTAACTGAAAATTGTTGTTTTTCGCAATATTTTTAGAAATTTGGGCTCTTTTAGTAACATTAACACTTGCGCTGAAGCATCTTTTATGCTTAATTCTTGTCTTTCAGGATTTATTCTGGGTTTTATTTTTTTTATTTGATGAAAATGAACAACAATACACACCATGGAAACATTTTTGTTTGATTTGTGTCGAGTGAGATTTTCACCTAGAACCCAAAGGGGGGGGGTATTGGCACTTTTCATGGAAAAATGTGAAAAATTAAATTTTCTAAAAATGAAATAAATGCCTTCTATACACCTCAAACATTCACTCTTAAACTGAAAATTGTTGTTTTTCGCAATATTTTTAGAATTTTGGCTCTTTATTAACATTAACACTTGCGCTGAAGCATCTTTTATGCTCATTTCTTGTCTTATAGTATATAGTCTGGGTTTTATTTTGTTTTATTTGATGAAAATGAGCAACAATACACTCCATGGAAACATTTTTTTTTGATTTGTGTCGAGTGAGATTTTCACCTAGAACCCAAAGGGGGGGGGTATTGGCACTTTTCATGGAAAAATGTGAAAAATTAAATTTTCTAAAATTGAAATAAATGCCTTCTATGCACTTCAAACATTCACTCTTAAACAGAAGATTGTCGTTTTTCGCAATATTTTTAGAAATTTGGGCTCTTATATTTAGAATAACACTTGCGCTGAAGCATCTTTTTTGCCCATTTCTTGTCTTTTAGGATTTATTCTGGGTTTTATTTTGTTATTTGATGAAAATAAGCAACAATTCACACCATGGAAACATTTTTGTTTGATTTGTGTCGATTGAGATTTTCACCTAGAACCCAAGGGTAGATAATGGCACTTTTCATGGAAAAAATGAGAAAAATAACATTTTCTAAAATGAAATAAATGCCTATAATGCACCTCAAACATTCACTCTAAAACAGAAGATTGTTGTTTTTCGTAATAATTTCAGAAATTTGGCTCTTTTAGTAACATTTACACTTGCGCTGAAGCATCTTTTATTCTTAATTCTTGTCTTTCAGGATTTAATCTGGGTTTTATTTTGTTTATTAGATGAAAATGAACAACAGTACACACCATGGAAACATTTTTGTTTGATTTGTGTCGAGTGAGATTTTCACCTAGAACCTAAAGGGGGGGGGTATTGGCACTTTTCATGGAAAAATGTGAAAAATTAAATTTTCTAAAAATGACATAAATACCTTCCTATACACCTCAAACATTCACTCTTAAACTGAAAATTGTTGTTTTTCGCAATATTTTTAGAAATTGGGCTCTTTTAGTAACATTAACACTTGCGCTGAAGCATCTTTTATGCTCATTTCTTGTCTTTCAGGATTTATTCTGGGTTTAATTTTGTTTATTTGATGAAATGAACTACAATACATACCATGGAAACATTTTTGTTCGATTTGTGTCGAGTGAGATTTTCACCTAGAACCCAAAGGGGGGGTATTGGCACTTTTCATGGAAAAATGTGAAAAATTAAATTTTCTAAAAATGAAATAAATGCCTTCTATACATCTCAAACATTCACTCTTTAACTGAAAATTGTTGTTTTTCGCAATATTTTTAGAAATTTGGGCTCTTTTAGTAACATTAACACTTGCGCTGAAGCATCTTTTATGCTCATTTCTTGTCTTATAGTATATAGTCTGGGTTTTATTTTGTTTATTTGATGAAAATGAGGACAATACACTCCATGGAAACATTTTTTTTTATTTGTGTCGAGTGTGATTTTCACCTAGAACCCAAAGGGGGGGGTATTGGCACTTTTCATGGAAAAATGTGAAAAATTAAATTTTCTAAAATTAAAATAAATGCCTTCTATGCACTTCAAACATTCACTCTTAAACAGAAGATTGTGGTTTTTCGCAATATTTTTAGAAATTTTGGCTCTTATATTAAGAATAACACTTGCGCTGAAGCATCTTTTATGCCCATTTCTTGTCTTTTAGGATTTATTCTGGGTTTTATTTTGTTTATTTGATGAAAATGAGCGACAATTCACACCATGGAAACATTTTTGTTTGATTTGTGCCGATTGAGATTATCACCTAGAACCAAAAGGGGAGATATTGGCACTTTTCATGGAAAAATGAGAAAAATAACATTTTCTAAAAATGAAATAAATGCCTATAATGCACCTCAAACATTCACTCTAAAACAGAAGATTGTTGTTTTTCGTAATAATTTCAGAAATTTGGGCTCTTTTAGTAACATTAACACTTGCGCTGAAGCATCTTTTATTCTTAATTCTTGTCTTTCAGAATTTATTCTGGGTTTTATTTTGTTTATTTGATGAAAATGAACAACAATACACACCATGGAAACATTTTTGTTTGATTTGTGTCGAGTGAGATTTTCACCTAGAACCCAAAGGGGGGGGTATTGGCACTTTTCATGGAAAATTGTGAAAAATAACATTTTCTAAAAATGAAATAAATGCCTTCTATACACCTCAAACATTCACTCTAAAACAGAAGATTGTGGTTTTTCGCAATATTTTTAGAAATTTGGGATCTTTTAGTAACATTAACACTTGTGCTGAAGCAACTTTTATGCTCATTTCTTGTTTCAGTATTTATTCTGGGTTTTATTTTGTTTATTTGTTGAAAATGAACAACAATACACACCATGGAAAATTTTTGTTTGATTTGTGTCGAGTGAGATTTTCACCTAGAACCCAAAGGGGGGGTATTGGCACTTTTCATGGAAAAATGTGAAAAATAACATTTTCTAAAAATGAAATAAATGCCTTCTATGCACCTCAAACATTCACTCTTAAACTGAAAATTGTTGTTTTTCGCAATATTTTTAGAAATTTGGGACCTTTTAGTAATATTAACACTTGCGCTGAAGCATCTTTTATGCTCATTTCTTGTCTTTCAGTATTTATTCTGGGTTTTATTTTGTTTATATGATGAAAATGAATACAAATACACACCATGGAAACATTTTTGTTTCATATGTTCGAGTGAGATTTTCACCTAGAACCCAAAGGGCACTTTTCATGGAAAAATGAGAAAAAATAAATTTTCCAAAAATGAAATAAATGCCTTCTATACACCTCAAACATTCACTCTAAATCTGAAAATTGTTGTTTTTCGCAATATTTTTAGAAATTTAGGCTCTTTTAGTTACCTTAACACTTGTGCTGAAGCATCTTTTATGCTCATTTCTTGCCTTTCAGGATTTATTCTGGGTTTAATTTTGTTTAGTTGATGAAAATGAACAACAGTACACACCATGGAAACATTTTTGTTTGATTTGTTCGAGTGAGATTTTCACCAAGACCCAAAGGGGGGGGTATTGGCACTTTTCATGGAAAAATGAGAAAAAATAAATTTTCTAAAAATGAAATAAATGCCTTCTATACACCTCAAACATTCACTCTTAAACTGAAAATTGTTGTTTTTCGCAATATTTTTAGAAATTTGGGCTCTTTTAGTAACGTTAACACTTGCGCTGAAGCATCTTTTATGCTCATTTCTTGTCTTTCAGTATTTAATGTGGGTTTTATTTTGTTTATTTGATGAAAATGAACAACAATACACACAATGGAAACATTTTTGTTTGATTTGTGACGAGTGAGATTTTCACCTAGAACCCAAAGGGGGGGTATTGGCACTTTTCATGGAAAAATGAAAAAAAATAAATTTTCTAAAAATGAAATAAATGCCTTCTATACACTTCAAACATTCACTCTAAAACAGAAGATTGTTGTTTTTCATAATATTTTTAGAAATTTGGGATCTGTTAGTAACATAAACACTTGCGCTGAAGGATCTTTTATGCTCATTTCTTGTTTCAGTATTTATTCTGGGTTTTATTTGGTTTATTTGATGAAAATGAACAACAATACACACAATGGACACATTTTTGTTTGATTTGTTTGATTTGTATTGAGTGAGATTTTCACCTAGAACCCAAAGGGGAGTTATTGGCACTTTTATTCGAAAAATGAGAAAAAATAATTTTTCTAAAAATGAAATAAATGCCTTCTATACACCTCAAACATTCACTCTAAAACAGAAGATTGTTGTTTTTCGCAATATTTTTAGAAATTTGGGACCTTTTAGTAATATTAACACTTGCGCTGAAGCATCTTTTATGCTCATTTCTTGTTTCAGTATTTATTCTGGGTTTTATTTTGTTTATTTGATGAAAATGAATACAAATACACACCATAAAAACATTTTTGTTTGATATGTTCGAGTGAGATTTTCACCTAGAACCCAAAGGGCACTTTTCATGGAAAAATGAAAAAAAATAAATTTTCCAAAAATGAAATAAATGCCTTCTATACACCTCAAACATTCACTCTAAATCTGAAAATTGTTGTTTTTCGCAATATTTTTAGAAATTTAGGCTCTTTTAATAACATTAACACTTGTGCTGAAGCATCTTTTATGCTCATTTCTTGCCTTTCAGGATTTATTCTGGGTTTAATTTTGTTTACTTGATGAAAATGAACAACAGTACACACCATGGAAACATTTTTGTTTGATTTGTTCGAGTGAGATTTTCACCAACACCCAAAGGGGGGGGTATTGGCACTTTTCATGGAAAAATGTGAAAAATTAAATTTTCTAAAAATGAAATAAATGCCTTCTATGCACCTCAAACATTCACTCTTAAACTGAAAATTGTTGTTTTTCGCAATATTTTTAGAAATTTTGGCTCTTTTAGTAACATAAACACCCGCGCTGAAGCATCTTTTATGATCATTTATTGTCTTTCAGGATTCATTCTGGGTTTTATTTTATTTATTTGATGAAAATGAACAACAATACACACCTTGGATACATTTATGTTTTATTTGTGTCGAGTGAGATTTTCACCTAGAACCCAAAGGGGGGGGGTATTGGCACTTTTCATGGAAAAATGTGATTAATTAAATTTTTTAAAAATGAAATATATGCCTTTTAAACACCTTAAACTTTCACTCTAAAACAGAAGATTGTTGTTTTTCGCAATATTTTTAGAAATTTGGGACCTTTTAGTAATATTAACACTTGCGCTGAAGCATCTTTTATGCTCATTTCTTGTTTTAGTATTTATTCTGGGTTTTATTTTGTTTATTTGATGAAAATGAATACAAATACACACCATGGAAACATTTTTGTTTGATATGTTCGAGTGAGATTTTCACCTAGAACCCAAAGGGGGGGGGGTATCGGTACTTTTCATGGAAAAATGAGAAAAAATAAATTTTCTAAAAATGAAATAAATGCCTTCTATACACCTCAAACATTCACTCTTAAACTGAAAATTGTTGTTTTTCGCAACATTTTTAGTAATTTGGGCTCTTTTAGTAACGTTAACACTTGCGCTGAAGCATCTTTTATGCTCATTTCTTGTCTTTCAGTATTAAATGTGGGTTTTATTTTGTTTATTTGATGAAAATGAACAACAATACACACAATGGAAACATTTTTGTTTGATTTGTGACGAGTGAGATTTTCACCTAGAACCCAAAGGGGGGGTATTGGCACTTTTCATGGAGAAATGAGAAAAAATAAATTTTCTAAAAATGAAATAAATGCCTTCTATACACCTCAAACATTCACTCTAAAACAGAAGATTGTTGGTTTTTGTAATATTTTCAGAAATTTGGGCTCTTTTAGTAAACTTAAAACTTGAGCTGAAGCATCTTTTATGCTCATTTCTTATCTTTCAGGATTTAATCTGGGTTTTACTTTGTTTATTTGGATGAAAATGAGCAACAATACACTCCATGGAAACATTTTTGTTTGATTTGTTTTGAGTGAAATTTTCACCTAGAACCCAAAGGGGAGTTTTGGCACTTTTCATGGAAAAATGAGAAAAAATAAATTTTCTAAAAATGAAATAAATGCCTTCTATACACTTCAAACATTCACTCTAAAACAGAAGATTGTTGTTTTTCGCAATATTTTTAGAAATTTGGGATCTTTTAGTAACATAAACACTTACGCTGAAGCATCTTTTATGCTCATTTCTTTTTCAGTATTTATTCTGGGTTTTATTTTGTTTATTTGATGAAAATGAATACAAATACACACAGGGGAAACATTTTTGTTTGATATGTTCGAGTGAGATTTTCACCTAGAACCCAAAAAGGGGGGTATTGGCACTTTTCATGGAAAAATGAGAAAAAATTAATTTTCTAAAAACGAAATAAATGCCTTCTATACACCTCAAACATTCACTCTTAAACTGAAAATTGTTGTTTTTCGCAATATTTTTAGAAATTTTGCTCTTTTAGTAACATTAACACTTGCGCTGAAGCATCTTTTATGCTCATTTCTTGTCTTTCAGTATTTATTCTGGGTTTTATTTTGTTTATTTGATGAAAATGAACAACAATACACACCATGGAAACATTTTTGTTTGATTTGTGTCGAGTGAGATTTTTACCTAGAACCCAAAGGGTGTATTGGCTCTTTTCATGGAAAAATGTGAAAAATAACATTTTCTAAAAATGAAATAAATGCCTTCTATGCACCTCAAACATTCACTCTAAAACAGAAGATTGTTTTGTTTTTCGTAATATTTTCAGAAATTTTGGCTCATTTAGTAACCTTAACACTTGAGCTGAAGCATCTTTTATGCTCATTTCTTGTTTCAGTATTTATTCTGGGTTTTATTTTGTTTATTTGTTGAAAATGAACAACAATACACACCATGGAAAATTTTTGTTTGATTTGTGTCGAGTGAGATTTTCACCTAGAACCCAAAGGGGGGGTATTGGCACTTTTCATGGAAAAATGTGAAAAATAACATTTTCTAAAAATGAAATAAATGCCTTCTATGCACCTCAAACATTCACTCTTAAACTGAAAATTGTTGTTTTTCGCAATATTTTTAGAAATTTGGGACCTTTTAGTAATATTAACACTTGCGCTGAAGCATCTTTTATGCTCATTTCTTGTCTTTCAGTATTTATTCTGGGTTTTATTTTGTTTATATGATGAAAATGAACAACAATACACACAATGGAAACATTTTTGTTTGATTTGTTTGATTTGTATTGAGTGAGATTTTCACCTAGAACCCAAAGGGGAGTTATTGGCACTTTTATTCGAAAAATGAGAAAAAATAATTTTTCTAAAAATGAAATAAATGCCTTCTATACACCTCAAACATTCACTCTAAAACAGAAGATTGTTGTTTTTCGCAATATTTTTAGAAATTTGGGACCTTTTAGTAATATTAACACTTGCGCTGAAGCATCTTTTATGCTCATTTCTTGTTTCAGTATTTATTCTGGGTTTTATTTTGTTTATTTGATGAAAATGAATACAAATACACACCATAAAAACATTTTTGTTTGATATGGTCGAGTGAGATTTTCACCTAGAACCCAAAGGGCACTTTTCATGGAAAAATGAAAAAAAATAAATTTTCCAAAAATGAAATAAATGCCTTCTATACACCTCAAACATTCACTCTAAATCTGAAAATTGTTGTTTTTCGCAATATTTTTAGAAATTTAGGCTCTTTTAATAACATTAACACTTGTGCTGAAGCATCTTTTATGCTCATTTCTTGCCTTTCAGGATTTATTCTGGGTTTAATTTTGTTTACTTGATGAAAATGAACAACAGTACACACCATGGAAACATTTTTGTTTGATTTGTTCGAGTGAGATTTTCACCAACACCCAAAGGGGGGGGTATTGGCACTTTTCATGGAAAAATGTGAAAAATTAAATTTTCTAAAAATGAAATAAATGCCTTCTATGCACCTCAAACATTCACTCTTAAACTGAAAATTGTTGTTTTTCGCAATATTTTTAGAAATTTTGGCTCTTTTAGTAACATAAACACCCGCGCTGAAGCATCTTTAATGATCATTTATTGTCTTTCAGGATTCATTCTGGGTTTTATTTTATTTATTTGATGAAAATGAACAACAATACACACCTTGGATACATTTTTGTTTTATTTGTGTCGAGTGAGATTTTCACCTAGAACCCAAAGGGGGGGGTATTGGCACTTTTCATGGAAAAATGTGAATAATTAAATTTTTTAAAAATGAAATATATGCCTTTTAAACACCTTAAACTTTCACTCTAAAACAGAAGATTGTTGTTTTTCGCAATATTTTTAGAAATTTGGGACCTTTTTGTAATATTAACACTTGCGCTGAAGCATCTTTTATGCTCATTTCTTGTTTCAGTATTTATTCTGGGTTTTATTTTGTTTATTTGATGAAAATGAATACAAATACACACCATGGAAACATTTTTGTTTGATATGTTCGAGTGAGATTTTCACCTAGAACCCAAAGGGGGGGGGTATCGGTACTTTTCATGGAAAAATGATAAAAAATAAATTTTCTAAAAATGAAATAAATGCCTTCTATACACCTCAAACATTCACTCTTAAACTGAAAATTGTTGTTTTTCGCAACATTTTTAGTAATTTGGGCTCTTTTAGTAACGTTAACACTTGCGCTGAAGCATCTTTTATGCTCATTTCTTGTCTTTCAGTATTTAATGTGGGTTTTATTTTGTTTATTTGATGAAAATGAACAACAATACACACAATGGAAACATTTTTGTTTGATTTGTGACGAGTGAGATTTTCACCTAGAACCCAAAGGGGGGGTATTGGCACTTTTCATGGAAAAATGAGAAAAAATAAATTTTCTAAAAATGAAATAAATGCCTTCTATACACCTCAAACATTCAATCTAAAACAGAAGATTGTTGTTTTTTGTAATATTTTCAGAAATTTGGGCTCTTTTAGTAAACTTAACACTTGAGCTGAAGCATCTTTTATGCTCATTTCTTATCTTTCAGGATTTAATCTGGGTTTTACTTTGTTTATTTGGATGAAAATGAGCAACAATACACTCCATGGAAACATTTTTGTTTGATTTGTTTTGAGTGAAATTTTCACCTAGAACCCAAAGGGGAGTTTTGGCACTTTTCATGGAAAAATGAGAAAAAATAAATTTTCTAAAAATGAAATAAATGCCTTCTATACACTTCAAACATTCACTCTAAAACAGAAGATTGTTGTTTTTCGCAATATTTTTAGAAATTTGGGATCTTTTAGTAACATAAACACTTACGCTGAAGCATCTTTTATGCTCTTTTCTTTTTCAGTATTTATTCTGGGTTTCATTTTGTTTATTTGATGAAAATGAATACAAATACACACAGGGGAAACATTTTTGTTTGATATGTTCGAGTGAGATTTTCACCTAGAACCCAAAAAGGGGGGTATTGGCACTTTTCATGGAAAAATTAGAAAAAATTAATTTTCTAAAAACGAAATAAATGCCTTCTATACACCTCAAACATTCACTCTAAATCTGAAAATTGTTGTTTTTCGCAATATTTTTAGAAATTTAGGCTCTTTTAATAACATTAACACTTACGCTGAAGCATCTTTTATGCTCATTTCTTGCCTTTCAGGATTTATTCTGGGTTTAATTTTGTTTACTTGATGAAAATGAACAACAGTACACACCATGGAAACATTTTTGTTTGATTTGTTCGAGTGAGATTTTCACCAACACCCAAAGGGGGGGTATCGGCACTTTTCATGGAAAAATGAGAAAAATTAAATTTTCTAAAAATGAAATAAATGCCTTCTATACACCTCAAACATTCACTCTTAAAATGAAAATTTTTGTTTTTCGCAATAATTTTAGAAATTTGGGCTCTTTTAGTAACATTAACACTTGCGCTGAAGCATCTTTTATGCTCATTTCTTGTCTTTCAGTATTTAATGTGGGTTTTATTTTGTTTATTTGATGAAAATGAACAACAATACACACCATGGAAACATTTTTGTTTGATTTGAGTCGAGAGAGATTTTCACCTAGAACCCAAAGGGGGGGCACTTTTCATGGAAAAATGTGATAAATTAAATATTGGCACTTTTCATGGAAAAATGTGAAAAATAACATTATCTAAAAATGAAATAAATGCCTTCTATACACCTCAAACATTCACTCTAAAACAGAAGATTGTTGTTTTTCGTAATATTTTCAGAAATTTGGGCTCTTTTAGTAACCTTAACACTTGAACTGAAGCATCTTTTATGCTCATTTCTTATCTTTCAGGATTAAATCTGGGTTTTACTTTGTTTATTTGATGAAAATGAACAACAATACACACCATGGAAACATTTTTGTTTGATTTGTTCGAGTGAGATTTTCACCAAGACCCAAAGGGGGGGGGTATTGGCACGTTTCATGGAAAAATGAGAAAAAAAAAATTATCTAAAAATTAAAAAAATGCCTTCAATACACCTCAAACATTCACTCTTAAAATGAAAATTGTTGTTTTTCGCAATATTTTTAGAAATATGGGCTCTTTTAGTAACATTAACACTTGCGCTGAAGCATCTTTTATGCTCATTTCTTGTCTTTCAGTATTTAATGTGGGTTTTATTTTGTTTATTTGATGAAAATGAACAACAATACACACCATGGAAACATTTTTGTTTGATTTGTGTCGAGAGGGATTTTCACCTAGAACCCAAAGGGGGGGCACTTTTCATGGAAAAATGTGATAAATTAAATATTGGCACTTTTCATGGAAAAATGAGAAAAATTAAATTTTTTAAAAATGAAATAAATGCCTTCTATACACCTCAAACATTCACTCTTAAACTGAAAATTGTTGTTTTTCGCAATATTTTTAGAAATTTGGGCTCTTTTAGTAACATTAACACTTGCGCTGAAGCATCTTTTATGCTCATTTCTTGTCTTTCAGTATTTTATGTGGGTTTTATTTAGTTTATTTGATAATAATGAACAACAATACACACCATGGAAACATTTTTGTTTGATTTGTGTCGAGTGAGATTTTCACCTAGAACCCAAAGGGGGGGGTATTGGCACTTTTCATGGAAAAAAGTGAAAAATTAAATTTTCTAAAAATGAAATAAATGCCTTCTATGCACCTCAAACATTCACTCTAAATCTGAAAATTGTTGTTTTTCGCAATATTTTTAGAAATTTAGGCTCTTTTAATAACATTAACACTTGTGCTGAAGCATCTTTTATGCTCATTTCTTGCCTTTCAGGATTTATTCTGGGTTTATTTTTGTTTACTTGATGAAAATGAACAACAGTACACACCATGGAAACATTTTTGGTTGATTTGTGTCGAATGAGATTTTCACCTAGAACCCAAAGGGCGGGGTATTGGCACTTTTCATGGAAAAATGTGAAAAATAACATTTTCTAAAAATGAAATAAATGCCTTCTATGCACCTCAAACATTCACTCTAAAACAGAAGATTGTTTTGTTTTTCGTAATATTTTCAGAAATTTTGGCTCATTTAGTAACCTTAACACTTGAGCTGAAGCATCTTTTATTCTCATTTCTTATCTTTCAGGATATATTCTGGGTTTTACTTTGTATATTTGATGAAAATGAGCAGCAATACAGTCCATGGAAACATTTTTGTTTGATTTGTATTGAGTGAGATTTTCACCTAGAACCCAAAGGGGGGGGGTATTGGCACGTTTCATGGAAAAATGAGAAAAAATAAATTATCTAAAAATTAAATAAATGCCTTCAATACACCTCAAACATTCACTCTTAAAATGAAAATTGTTGTTTTTCGCAATATTTTTAGAAATTTGGGCTCTTTTAGTAACATTAACACTTGCGCTGAAGCATCTTTTATGCTCATTTCTTGTCTTTCAGTATTTAATGTGGGTTTTATTTTGTTTATTTGATGAAAATGAACAACAATACACACCATGGAAACATTTTTATTTGATTTGTGTCGAGTGAGATTTTTACCTAGAACCCAAAGGGGGTATTGGCACTTTTCATGGAAAAATGTGAAAAATAACATTTTCTAAAAATGAAATAAATGCCTTCTATGCACCTCAAACATTCACTCTAAAACAGAAGATTGTTTTGTTTTTCGTAATATTTTCAGAAATTTTGGCTCATTTAGTAACCTTAACACTTGAGCTGAAGCATCTTTTATGCTCATTTCTTATCTTTCAGGATTTATTCTGGGTTTTACTTTGTTTATTTGATGAAAATGAGCAGCAATACAGTCCATGGAAACATTTTTGTTTGATTTGTATTGGGTGAGATTTTCACCTAGAACCCAAAGGGGGGTAATTGGCACGTTTCATGGAAAAATGAGAAAAAATAAATTATCTAAAAATTAAATAAATGCCTTCAATACACCTCAAACATTCACTCTTAAAATGAAAATTGTTGTTTTTCGCAATAATTTTAGAAATTTGGGCTCTTTTAGTAACATTAACACTTGCGCTGAAGCATCTTTTATGCTCATTTCTTGTCTTTCAGTATTTAATGTGGGTTTTATTTTGTTTATTTGATGAAAATGAACAACAATACACACCATGGAAACATTTTTGTTTGATTTGTGTCGAGAGAGATTTTTACCTAGAACCCAAAGAGGGGGCACTTTTCATGGGAAAATGTGATAAATTAAATATTGGCACTTTTCATGGAAAAATGTGAAAAATAACATTTTCTAAAAATGAAATAAATGCCTTCTATGCACCTCAAACATTCACTCTAAAACAGAAGATTGTTGTTTTTCGTAATATTTTCAGAAATTTGGGCTCTTTTAGTAACCTTAACACTTGAGCTGAAGCATCTTTTATGCTCATTTCTTATCTTTCAGGATTTAATCTGGGTTTTACTTTGTTTATTTGATGAAAATGAACAACAATACACACCATGGAAACATTTTTGTTTGATTTGTTCGAGTGAGATTATCACCAAGACCCAAAGGGGGGGGTATTGGCACGTTTCATGGAAAAATGAGAAAAAATAAATTATCTAAAAATTAAAAAAATGCCTTCAATACACCTCAAACATTCACTCTTAAAATGAAAATTGTTGTTTTTCGCAATAATTTTAGAAATTTGGGCTCTTTTAGTAACATTAACACTTGCGCTGAAGCATCTTTTATGCTCATTTCTTGTCTTTCAGTATTAAATGTGGGTTTTATTTTGTTTATTTGATGAAAATGAACAACAATACACACCATGGAAACATTTTTGTTTGATTTGTGTCGAGAGAGATTTTCACCTAGAACCCAAAGGGGGGGCACTTTTCATGGGAAAATGTGATAAATTAAATATTGGCACTTTTCATGGAAAAATGTGAAAAATAACATTTTCTAAAAATGAAATAAATGCCTTCTATGCACCTCAAACATTCACTCTAAAAGAGAAGATTGTTGTTTTTCGTAATATTTTCAGAAATTTGGGCTCTTTTAGTAACCTTAACACTTGAGCTGAAGCATCTTTTATGCTCATTTCTTATCTTTCAGGATTTAATCTGGGTTTTACTTTGTTTATTTGATAAAAATGAACAACAATACACACCATGGAAACATTTTTGTTTGATTTGTTCGAGTGAGATTTTCACCAAGACCCAAATGGGGGGGTATTGGCACGTTTCATGGAAAAATGAGAAAAAAAAAATTATCTAAAAATTAAAAAAATGCCTTCAATACACCTCAAACATTCACTCTTAAAATGAAAATTGTTGTTTTTCGCAATATTTTTAGAAATTTGGGCTCTTTTAGTAACATTAACACTTGCGCTGAAGCATCTTTTATGCTCATTTCTTGTCTTTCAGTATTTAATGTGGGTTTTATTTTGTATATTTGATGAAAATGAACAACAACACACACCATGGAAACATTTTTGTTTGATTAGTGTCGAGTGAGATTTTCACCTAGAACCCAAACGGGGGTTATTGGCACTTTTCATGGAAAAATGAGAAAAAATTTTTTTTCTAAAAATGAAATAAATGCCTTCTATACACCTCAAACATTCACTCTAAAACAGAAGATTGTTGTTTTTCGCAATATTTTTAGAAATTTGGGACTTTTTAGTAATATTAACACTTGCGCTGAAGCATCTTTTATGCTCATTTCTTGTTTCAGTATTTATTCTGGGTTTTATTTTGTTTATTTGATGAAAATGAATACAAATACACACCATGGAAACATTTTTGTTTGATATGTTCGAGTGAGATTTTCATTCGAGAGCACTTTTCATGGAAAAATGTGAAAAATAACATTTTCTAAAAATGAAATAAATGCCTTCTATGCACCTCAAACATGCACTCTAAAACAGAAGATTGTTGTTTTTCGTAATATTTTCAGAAATTTGGGCTCTTTTAGTAACCTTAACACTTGAGCTGAAGCATCTTTTATGCTCATTTCTTATCTTTCAGGATTTAATCTGGGTTTTACAGTGTTTATTTGGATGAAAATGAGCAACAATACACTCCATGGAAACATTTTTGTTTGATTTGTTTTGAGTGAAATTTTCACCTAGAACCCAAAGGGGAGTTTTGGCACTTTTCATGGAAAAATGAGAAAAAATAAATTTTCTAAAAATGAAATAAATGCCTTCTATACACTTCAAACATTCACTCTAAAACAGAAGATTGTTGTTTTTCGCAATATTTTTAGAAATTTGGGATCTGTTAGTAACATTAACACTTGGGCTGAAGCATCTTTTATGCTCACTTCTTGTTTCAGTATTTATTCTGGGTTTTATTTTGTTTATTTGATGAAAATGAATAACAATACACACCATGGAAACATTTTTGTTTGATTTGTTTGATTTGTATTGAGTGAGATTTTCACCTAGAACCCAAAGGGGAGTTATTGGCACTTTTATTGGAAAAATGAGAAAAAATAATTTTTCTAAAAATGAAATAAATGCCTTCTATACACCTCAAACATTCACTCTAAAACAGAAGATTGTTGTTTTTCGCAATATTTTTAGAAATTTGGGATCTTTTAGTAACATTAACACTTGCGCTGAAGAATCTTTTATGCTCATTTCTTGTTTCAGTATTTATTCTGGGTTTTATTTTGTTTATTTGATGAAAATGAATACAAATACACACCATGGAAACATTTTTGTTTGATTTGTGTCGAGTGAGATTTTCACCTAGAACCCAAAGGGGGGGGTATTGGCACTTTTCATGGAAAAATGTGATAAATTAAATTTTCTAAAAATGAAATAAATGCCTTCTATGCACATCAAACATTCACTCTTAAACTGAAAAATGTTGTTTTTCGAAATATTTTTAGAAATTTTGGCTCTTTTAGTAACATTAACACTTGCGCTGAAGCATCTTTTATGCTCATTTCTTGTCTTTCAGTATTTAATGTGGGTTTTATTTTGTTTATTTGATGAAAAGGAACAACAAAACACACCATGGAAACATTTTTGTTTGATTTGTGTCGGGTGAGATTCTCACCTAGAACCCAAAGGGGGGGGTATTGGCACTTTTCATGGAAAAATGGGAAAAATAACATTTTCTAAAAATGAAATAAATGCCTTCTATGCACCTCAAACATTCACTCTAAAACAGAAGATTCTTGTTTTTCGCAATATTTTTAGAAATTTGGGATGTGTTAGTAACATTAACACTTGCGCTGAAGCATCTTTTATGCTCATTTCTTGTTTCAGTATTTATTCTGGGTTTTATTTTGTTTATTTGATGAAAATGAACAACAATACACACCATGGAAACATTTTTGTTTGATTTGTTTGATTTGTATTGAGTGAGATTTTCACCTAGAACCCAAAGATGAGTTATTGGCACTTTTATTGGAAAAATGAGAAAAAATAATTTTTCTAAAAATGAAACAGATGCCTTCTATACACCTCAAACATTCACTCTTAAACAGAAGATTGTTGTTTTTCGTAATAATTTCAGAAATTTGGGCTCTTTTAGTAACATTAACACTTGCGCTGAAGCATCTTTTATGCTTAATTCTTGTCTTTCAGGATTTATTCTGGGTTTAATTTTGTTTATTTGATGAAAATGACCAACAATACACACCATGGAAACATTTTTGTTTGATTTGTGTCGAGTGAGATTTTCACCTAGAACCCAAAGGGGGGGGTATTGGCACTTTTCATGGAAAAATGTGAAAAATTAAATTTCTAAAAATGAAATAAATGCCTTCTATACACCTCAAACATTCACTCTTAAACTGAAAATTGTTGTTTTTCGCAATATTTTTAGAAATTTTGGCTCTTTTAGGAACATTAACACTTGCGCGGATGCATCTTTTATGCTCATTTCTTGTCTTTCAGGATTTATTCTGGGTTTTATTTTGTTTATTTGATGAAAATGAACAACAATACTTACCATGGAAACATTTTTTTTTGATTTGTGTCGAGTGAGATTTTCACCATGAACCCAAAGGGGGGGGTATTGGCACTTTTCATGGAAAAATGTGAAAAATTAAATTTTCTAAAAATGAAATAAAAGCCTTCTATACACCTCAAACATTCACTCTTAAACTGAAAAATGTTGTTTTTCGAAATATTTTTAGAAATTTTGGCTCTTTTAGTAACATTAACACTTGCGCTGAAGCATCTTTTATGCTCATTTCTTGTCTTTCAGTATTTAATGGGGGTTTTATTTTGTTTATTTGATGAAAATGAACAACAAAACACACCATGGAAACATTTTTGTTTGATTTGTGTCGGGTGAGATTCTCACCTAGAACCCAAAGGGGGGGTATTGGCACTTTTCATGGAAAAATGTGAAAAATAAATTTTCTAAAATTGAAAAAAATGCCTTCTATGCACCTCAAACATTCACTCTTAAACAGGAGATTGTAGTTTTTCGCAATATTTTTCGAAATTTGGGCTCTTATATTAAGAATAACACTTGCGCTGAAGCATCTTTTATGCTCATTTCTTGTCTTTCAGTATTTATTCTGGGTTTTATTTTGTTTATTTGATGAAAATGAACAACAATACACACCATGGAAACATTTTTGTTTGATTTGTTTGATTTGTATTGAGTGAGATTTTCACCTAGAACCCAAAGATGAGTTATTGGCACTTTTATTGGAAAAATGAGAAAAAATAATTTTTCTAAAAATGAAACAGATGCCTTCTATACACCTCAAACATTCACTCTTAAACAGAAGATTGTTGTTTTTCGTAATAATTTCAGAAATTTGGGCTCTTTTAGTAACATTAACACTTGCGCTGAAGCATCTTTTATGCTTAATTCTTGTCTTTCAGGATTTATTCTGGGTTTAATTTTGTTTATTTGATGAAAATGACCAACAATACACACCATGGAAACATTTTTGTTTGATTTGTGTCGAGTGAGATTTTCACCTAGAACCCAAAGGGGGGGGTATTGGCACTTTTCATGGAAAAATGTGAAAAATTAAATTTCTAAAAATGAAATAAATGCCTTCTATACACCTCAAACATTCACTCTTAAACTGAAAATTGTTGTTTTTCGCAATATTTTTAGAAATTTTGGCTCTTTTAGGAACATTAACACTTGCGCGGATGCATCTTTTATGCTCATTTCTTGTCTTTCAGGATTTATTCTGGGTTTTATTTTGTTTATTTGATGAAAATGAACAACAATACTTACCATGGAAACATTTTTTTTTGATTTGTGTCGAGTGAGATTTTCACCATGAACCCAAAGGGGGGGGTATTGGCACTTTTCATGGAAAAATGTGAAAAATTAAATTTTCTAAAAATGAAATAAAAGCCTTCTATACACCTCAAACATTCACTCTTAAACTGAAAAATGTTGTTTTTCGAAATATTTTTAGAAATTTTGGCTCTTTTAGTAACATTAACACTTGCGCTGAAGTATCTTTTATGCTCATTTCTTGTCTTTCAGTATTTAATGGGGGTTTTATTTTGTTTATTTGATGAAAATGAACAACAAAACACACCATGGAAACATTTTTGTTTGATTTGTGTCGGGTGAGATTCTCACCTAGAACCCAAAGGGGGGGTATTGGCACTTTTCATGGAAAAATGTGAAAAATAAATTTTCTAAAATTGAAAAAAATGCCTTCTATGCACCTCAAACATTCACTCTTAAACAGGAGATTGTAGTTTTTCGCAATATTTTTCGAAATTTGGGCTCTTATATTAAGAATAACACTTGCGCTGAAGCATCTTTTATGCTCATTTCTTGTCTTTCAGTATTTATTCTGGGTTTTATTTTGTTTATTTGATGAAAATGAGCAACAATACACACCATGGAAACATTTTTGTTTGATTTGTGTCGATTGAGATTTTCACCTAGAACCCAAAGGGGGGGGTATTGGCACTTTTCATGGAAAAATGTGAAATATAACATTTTCTAAAAATGAAATAAATGCCTTCTATGCACCTCAAACATTCACTCTAAAACAGAAGATTGTTGTTTTCCGTAATATTTTCAGAAATTTGGGCTCTTTTAGTAACCTTAACACTTGAGCTGAAGCATCTTTTATGCTCATTTCTTATCTTTCAGGATTTAATCTGGGTTTTACTTTGTTTATTTGGATGAAAATGAGCAACAATACACTCCATGGAAACATTTTTGTTTGATTTGTTTTGAGTGAAATTTTCACCTAGAACCCAAAGGGGAGTTTTGGCACTTTTCATGGAAAAATAAGAAAAAATAAATTTTCTAAAAATGAAATAAATGCTTTCTTTACACTTCAAACATTCACTCTAAAACAGAAGATTCTTGTTTTTCGCAATATTTTTAGAAATTTGGGATGTGTTAGTAACATTAACACTTGCGCTGAAGCATCTTTTATGCTCATTTCTTGTTTCAGTATTTATTCTGGGTTTTATTTTGTTTATTTGATGAAAATGAACAACAATACACACCATGGAAACATTTTTGTTTGATTTGTTTGATTTGTATTGAGTGAGATTTTCACCTAGAACCCAAAGGGGAGTTATTGGCACTTTTATTGGAAAAATGAGAAAAAATAATTTTTCTAAAAATGAAACAGATGCCTTCTATACACCTCAAACATTCACTCTAAAACAGAAGATTCTTGTTTTTCGCAATATTTTTAGAAATTTGGGATGTGTTAGTAACATTAACACTTGCGCTGAAGCATCTTTTCTGCTCATTTCTTGTTTCAGTATTTATTCTGGGTTTTATTTTGTTTATTTGATGAAAATGAACAACAATACACACCATGGAAACATTTTTGTTTGATTTGTTTGATTTGTATTGAGTGAGATTTTCACCTAGAACCCAAAGGGGAGTTATTGGCACTTTTATTGGAAAAATGAGAAAAAATAATTTTTCTAAAAATGAAACAGATGCCTTCTATACACCTCAAACATTCACTCTTAAACAGAAGATTGTTGTTTTTCGTAATAATTTCAGAAATTTGGGCTGTTTTAGTAACATTAACACATGCGCTGAAGCATCTTTTATGCTTAATTCTTGTCTTTCAGGATTTATTCTGGGTTTTATTTTGTTTATTTGATGAAAATGAACAACAAAACACACCATGGAAACATTTTTGTTTGATTTGTGTCGGGTGAGATTCTCACCTAGAACCCAAAGGGGTGGGTATTGGCACTTTTCATGGAAAAATGTGAAAAATAACATTTTCTAAAAATGAAATAAATGCCTTCTATGCACCTCAAACATTCACTCTTAAACAGAAGATTATTGTTTTTCGCAATATTTTTAGAAATTTTGGCTCTCTTAATAACATTAACACTTGCGCTGAAGCATCTTTTATGCTCATTTCTTGTTTTTCACTATTTATTCTGGGTTTTATTTTGTTTATTTGATGAAAATGAACAACAATACACACCATAGAAACATTTTTGTTTGATTTGTGCCGAGTGAGATTTTCACCTAGAACCCAAAGGGGGGGTATTGGCACTTTTCATGGAAAAATGTGAAAAATTAAATTTTCTAAAATTGAAAAAAATGCCTTCTATGCACCTCAAACATTCACTCTTAAACAGAAAATTGTGGTTTTTCGCAATATTTTTCGAAATTTGGGCTCTTATATTAAGAATAACACTTGCGCTGAAGCATCTTTTATGCTCATTTCTTGTCTTTTAGGATTTATTCTGGGTTTTATTTTGTTTATTGGATGAAAATGAACAACAATACACACCATGGAAACATTTTTGTTTGATTTGTGTCGATTGAGATTTTCACCTAGAACCCAAAGGGGGGGGTATTGGCACTTTTCATGGAAAAATGTGAAAAATAACATTTTCTAAAAATGAAATAAATGCCTTCTATGCACCTCAAACATTCACTCTAAAACAGAAGATTGTTGTTTTCCGTAATATTTTCAGAAATTTGGGCTCTTTTAGTAACCTTAACACTTGAGCTGAAGCATCTTTTATGCTCATTTCTTATCTTTCAGGATTTAATCTGGGTTTTACTTTGTTTATTTGGATGAAAATGAGCAACAATACACTCCATGGAAACATTTTTGTTTGATTTGTTTTGAGTGAAATTTTCACCTAGAACCCAAAGGGGAGTTTTGGCACTTTTCATGGAAAAATAAGAAAAAATAAATTTTCTAAAAATGAAATAAATGCTTTCTTTACACTTCAAACATTCACTCCAAAACAGAAGATTCTTGTTTTTCGCAATATTTTTAGAAATTTGGGATGTGTTAGTAACATTAACACTTGCGCTGAAGCATCTTTTATGCTCATTTCTTGTTTCAGTATTTATTCTGGGTTTTATTTTGTTTATTTGATGAAAATGAACAACAATACACACCATGGAAACATTTTTGTTTGATTTGTTTGATTTGTATTGAGTGAGATTTTCACCTAGAACCCAAAGGGGAGTTATTGGCACTTTTATTGGAAAAATGAGAAAAAATAATTTTTCTAAAAATGAAACAGATGCCTTCTATACACCTCAAACATTCACTCTAAAACAGAAGATTCTTGTTTTTCGCAATATTTTTAGAAATTTGGGATGTGTTAGTAACATTAACACTTGCGCTGAAGCATCTTTTCTGCTCATTTCTTGTTTCAGTATTTATTCTGGGTTTTATTTTGTTTATTTGATGAAAATGAACAACAATACACACCATGGAAACATTTTTGTTTGATTTGTTTGATTTGTATTGAGTGAGATTTTCACCTAGAACCCAAAGGGGAGTTATTGGCACTTTTATTGGAAAAATGAGAAAAAATAATTTTTCTAAAAATGAAACAGATGCCTTCTATACACCTCAAACATTCACTCTTAAACAGAAGATTGTTGTTTTTCGTAATAATTTCAGAAATTTGGGCTCTTTTAGTAACATTAACACATGCGCTGAAGCATCTTTTATGCTTAATTCTTGTCTTTCAGGATTTATTCTGGGTTTTATTTTGTTTATTTGATGAAAATGAACAACAAAACACACCATGGAAACATTTTTGTTTGATTTGTGTCGGGTGAGATTCTCACCTAGAACCCAAAGGGGTGGGTATTGGCACTTTTCATGGAAAAATGTGAAAAATAACATTTTCTAAAAATGAAATAAATGCCTTCTATGCACCTCAAACATTCACTCTTAAACAGAAGATTATTGTTTTTCGCAATATTTTTAGAAATTTTGGCTCTCTTAATAACATTAACACTTGCGCTGAAGCATCTTTTATGCTCATTTCTTGTTTTTCACTATTTATTCTGGGTTTTATTTTGTTTATTTGATGAAAATGAACAACAATACACACCATAGAAACATTTTTGTTTGATTTGTGCCGAGTGAGATTTTCACCTAGAACCCAAAGGGGGGGTATTGGCACTTTTCATGGAAAAATGTGAAAAATTAAATTTTCTAAAATTGAAAAAAATGCCTTCTATGCACCTCAAACATTCACTCTTAAACAGAAAATTGTGGTTTTTCGCAATATTTTTCGAAATTTGGGCTCTTATATTAAGAATAACACTTGCGCTGAAGCATCTTTTATGCTCATTTCTTGTCTTTTAGGATTTATTCTGGGTTTTATTTTGTTTATTGGATGAAAATGAACAACAATACACACCATGGAAACATTTTTGTTTGATTTGTGTCGATTGAGATTTTCACCTAGAACCCAAAGGGGGGGGTATTGGCACTTTTCATGGAAAAATGTGAAAAATAACATTTTCTAAAAATGAAATAAATGCCTTCTATGCACCTCAAACATTCACTCTAAAACAGAAGATTGTTGTTTTCCGTAATATTTTCAGAAATTTGGGCTCTTTTAGTAACCTTAACACTTGAGCTGAAGCATCTTTTATGCTCATTTCTTATCTTTCAGGATTTAATCTGGGTTTTACTTTGTTTATTTGGATGAAAATGAGCAACAATACACTCCATGGAAACATTTTTGTTTGATTTGTTTTGAGTGAAATTTTCACCTAGAACCCAAAGGGGAGTTTTGGCACTTTTCATGGAAAAATAAGAAAAAATAAATTTTCTAAAAATGAAATAAATGCTTTCTTTACACTTCAAACATTCACTCTAAAACAGAAGATTCTTGTTTTTCGCAATATTTTTAGAAATTTGGGATGTGTTAGTAACATTAACACTTGCGCTGAAGCATCTTTTATGCTCATTTCTTGTTTCAGTATTTATTCTGGGTTTTATTTTGTTTATTTGATGAAAATGAACAACAATACACACCATGGAAACATTTTTGTTTGATTTGTTTGATTTGTATTGAGTGAGATTTTCACCTAGAACCCAAAGGGGAGTTATTGGCACTTTTATTGGAAAAATGAGAAAAAATAATTTTTCTAAAAATGAAACAGATGCCTTCTATACACCTCAAACATTCACTCTAAAACAGAAGATTCTTGTTTTTCGCAATATTTTTAGAAATTTGGGATGTGTTAGTAACATTAACACTTGCGCTGAAGCATCTTTTATGCTCATTTCTTGTTTCAGTATTTATTCTGGGTTTTATTTTGTTTATTTGATGAAAATGAACAACAATACACACCATGGAAACATTTTTGTTTGATTTGTTTGATTTGTATTGAGTGAGATTTTCACCTAGAACCCAAAGGGGAGTTATTGGCACTTTTATTGGAAAAATGAGAAAAAATAATTTTTCTAAAAATGAAACAGATGCCTTCTATACACCTCAAACATTCACTCTTAAACAGAAGATTGTTGTTTTTCGTAATAATTTCAGAAATTTGGGCTCTTTTAGTAACATTAACACATGCGCTGAAGCATCTTTTATGCTTAATTCTTGTCTTTCAGGATTTATTCTGGGTTTTATTTTGTTTATTTGATGAAAATGAACAACAAAACACACCATGGAAACATTTTTGTTTGATTTGTGTCGGGTGAGATTCTCACCTAGAACCCAAAGGGGTGGGTATTGGCACTTTTCATGGAAAAATGTGAAAAATAACATTTTCTAAAAATGAAATAAATGCCTTCTATGCACCTCAAACATTCACTCTTAAACAGAAGATTATTGTTTTTCGCAATATTTTTAGAAATTTTGGCTCTCTTAATAACATTAACACTTGCGCTGAAGCATCTTTTATGCTCATTTCTTGTTTTTCACTATTTATTCTGGGTTTTATTTTGTTTATTTGATGAAAATGAACAACAATACACACCATAGAAACATTTTTGTTTGATTTGTGCCGAGTGAGATTTTCACCTAGAACCCAAAGGGGGGGTATTGGCACTTTTCATGGAAAAATGTGAAAAATTAAATTTTCTAAAATTGAAAAAAATGCCTTCTATGCACCTCAAACATTCACTCTTAAACAGAAAATTGTGGTTTTTCGCAATATTTTTCGAAATTTGGGCTCTTATATTAAGAATAACACTTGCGCTGAAGCATCTTTTATGCTCATTTCTTGTCTTTTAGGATTTATTCTGGGTTTTATTTTGTTTATTGGATGAAAATGAACAACAATACACACCATGGAAACATTTTTTTTTGATTTGTGTCGAGTGAGATTTTCACCTAGAACCCAAAGGGGGGGGTATTGGCACTTTTCATGGAAAGATGTGAAAAATTAAATTTTCTAAAAATGAAATAAATGCCTTCTATACACCTCAAACATTCACTCTTAAACTGAAAATTGTTGTTTTTCGCAATATTTTTAGAAATTTGGGCTCTTTTAGTAACTTTAACACTTGCGCTGAATCATCTTTTATGCTCATTTCTTGTCTTTCAGTATTTATTCTGGGTTTTATTTTGTTTATTTGATGAGAATGAGCAACAACACACACCATGGAAACATTTTTGTTTGATTTGTGTCGAGTGAGATTTTCACCTAGAACCCAAAGGGCACTTTTCATGGAAAAATGAGAAAAAATAAATTTTCCAAAAATGAAATAAATGCCTTCTATACACCTCAAACGTTCACTATAAATCTGAAAATTGTTGTTTTTCGCAATATTTTTAGAAATTTAGGCTCTTTTAGTAACATTAACACTTGTGCTGAAGCATCTTTTATGCTTATTTCTTGCCTTTCAGGATTTATTCTGGGTTTAATTTTGTTTACTTGATGAAAATGAACAACAGTACACACCATGGAAACATTTTTGTTTGATTTGTTCGAGTGAGATTTTTACCAACACCCAAAGGGGGGGTATCGGCACTTTTCATGGAAAAATGAGAAAAATTAAATTTTCTAAAAATGAAATAAATGCCTTCTATGCACCTCAAACATTCACTCTAAAACAGAAGATTGTTTTGTTTTTCGTAATATTTTCAGAAATTTTGGCTCATTTAGTAACCTTAACACTTGAGCTGAAGCATCTTTTATGCTCATTTCTTATCTTTCAGGATTTATTCTGGGTTTTACTTTGTTTATTTGTTGAAAATGAGCAGCAATACAGTCCATGGAAACATTTTTGTTTGATTTGTATTGAGTGAGATTTTCACCTAGAACCCAAAGGGGGGGGTATTGGCACGTTTCATGGAAAAATGAGAAAAAATAAATTATCTAAAAATTAAATAAATGCCTTCAATACACCTCAAACATTCACTCTTAAAATGAAAATTGTTGTTTTTCGCAATAATTTTAGAAATTTTGGCTCTTTTAGTAACATTAACACTTGCGCTGAAGCATCTTTTATGCTCATTTCTTGTCTTTCAGTATTTAATGTGGGTTTTATTTTGTTTATTTGATGAAAATGAACAACAATACACACCATGGAAACATTTTTTTTTGATTTGTGTCGAGAGAGATTTTCACCTAGAACCCAAAGGGGGGGCACTTTTCATGGAAAAATGTGATAAATTAAATTGGCACTTTTCATGGAAAAATGTGAAAAATAACATTTTCTAAAATGAAATAAATGCCTTCTATGCACCTCAAACATTCACTCTAAAACAGAAGATTGTTGTTTTTCGTAATATTTTCAGAAATTTGGGCTCTTTTAGTAACCTTAACACTTGAGCTGAAGCATCTTTTATGCTCATTTCTTATCTTTCAGGATTTAATCTGGGTTTTACTTTGTTTATTTGATGAAAATGAACAACAATACACACCATGGAAACATTTTTGTTTGATTTGTTCGAGTGAGATTTTCACCAAGACCCAAAGGGGGGGGTATTGGCACGTTTCATGGAAAAATGAGAAAAAATAAATTATCTAAAAATGAAATAAATGCCTTCTATGCACCTCAAACATTCACTCTAAAACAGAAGATTGTTGTTTTTCGTAATATTTTTAGAAATTTGGGCTCTTTTAGTAACATTAACACTTGCACTGAAGCATCTTTTATGCTCATTTCTTGTCTTTCAGTATTTAATGTGGGTTTTATTTTGTTTATTTGATGAAAATGAACAACAATACACACCATGGAAACATTTTTGTTTGATTTGTGTCAAGTGAGATTTTCACCTAGAACCCAAAGGGAAGGCACTTTTCATGGAAAAATGTGAAAAATAAAATTTTCTAAAAATGAAAGAAATGCCTTCTATGCACCTCAAACATTCACTCTAAAACAGAAGATTGTTGTTTTTCGTAATATTTTCAGAAATTTGGGCTGTTTTAGTAACATTAAAACTTGCGCTGAAGAATCTTTTATGCTCATTTCTTATCTTTCAGGATTTAATCTGGGTTTTACTTTGTTTATTTGATGAAAATGAACAACAATACACACCATGGAAACATTTTTGTTTGATTTGTTCGAGTGAGATTTTCACCAAGACCCAAAGGGGGGGGTATTGGCACTTTTCATGGAAAAATGAGAAAAATTAAATTTTTTAAAAATGAAATAAATGCCTTCTATACACCTCAAACATTCACTCTTAAACTGAAAATTGTTGTTTTTCGCAATATTTTTAGAAATTTGGGCTTTTTAGTAACATTAACACTTGCGCTGAAGCATCTTTTATGCTCATTTCTTGTCTTTCAGTATTTTATGTGGGTTTTATTTTGTTTATTTGATGAAAATGAACAACAATACACACCATGGAAACATTTTTGTTTGATTTGTGTCGGGTGAGATTTTCACCTAGAACCCAAAGGGGGGGTATTGGCACTTTTCTTGGAAAAATGTGAAAAATAACATTTTCTAAAAATGAAATAAATGCCTTCTATGCACCTCAAACATTCACTCTAAAACTGAAGATTGTTGTTTTTCGCAATATTTTTAGAAATTTTGGCTCTTTTAATAACATTAACACTTGCGCTGAAGCATCTTTTATGCTCATTTCTTGTCTTTCAGGATTTATTCTTTGTTTAATTTTGTTTACTTGATGAAAATGAGCAGCAATACACACCATGTAAAACATTTTTGTTTGATTTGTGTCAAGTGAGATTTTCACCTAGAACCCAAAGGGGGGGGTATTGGCACTTTTCTTGGAAAGATGTGAAAAATTAAATTTTCTAAAAATGAAATAAATGCCTTCTATGCACCTCAAACATTCACTCTAAAACAGAAGATTGTTTTGTTTTTCGTAATATTTTCAGAAACTTTGGCTCATTTAGTAACCTTAACACTTGAGCTGAAGCATCTTTTATGCTCATTTCTTATCTTTCAGGATTTATTCTGGGTTTTACTTTGTATATTTGATGAAAATGAGCAGAATTTAAGTCCATGGAAACATTTTTGTTTGATTTGTATTGAGTGAGATTTTCACCTAGAACCCAAAGGGGGGGGTATTGGCACGTTTCATGGAAAAATGAGAAAAAATAAATTATCTAAAAATTAAATAAATGCCTTCAATACACCTCAAACATTCACTCTTAAAATGAAAATTGTTGTTTTTCGCAATATTTTTAGAAATTTGGGCTCTTTTAGTAACATTAACACTTGCGCTGAAGCATCTTTTATGCTCATTTCTTGTCTTTCAGTATTTAATGTGGGTTTTATTTTGTTTATTTGATGAAAATGAACAACAATACACACCATGGAAACATTTTTGTTTGATTTGTGTCGAGTGAGATTTTCACCTAGAACCCAAAGGGGGGGCACTTTTCATGGAAAAATGTGATAAATTAAATATTGGCACTTTTCATGGAAAAATGTGAAAAATAACATTTTCTAAAAATGAAATAAATGCCTTCTATGCACCTCAAACATTCACTCTAAAACAGAAGATTGTTGTTTTTCGTAATATTTTCAGAAATTTGGGCTCTTTTAGTAACCTTAACACTTGAGCTGAAGCATCTTTTATGCTCATTTCTTATCTTTCAGGATTTAATCTGGGTTTTACTTTGTTTATTTGATGAAAATGAACAACAATACACACCATGGAAACATTTTTGTTTGATTTGTTCGAGTGAGATTTTCACCAAGACCCAAAGGGGGGGGTATTGGCACGTTTCATGGAAAAATGAGAAAAAATAAATTATCTAAAAATTAAATAAATGCCTTCAATACACCTCAAACATTCACTCTTAAAATGAAAATTGTTGTTTTTCGTAATAATTTCAGAAATTTGGGCTCTTTTAGTAACATTAACACTTGCGCTGAAGCATCTTTTATGCTTATTTCTTGTCTTTCAGTATTTATTCTGGGTTTTTTTTTGTTTATTTGATGAAAATGAACAACAATACACACCATGGAAACATTTTTGTTTGATTTGTGTCGAGTGAGATTTTCACCTAGAACCCAAAGGGGGGGGTATTGGCACTTTTCATGGAAAAATGTGAAAAATTAAATTTCTAAAAATGAAATAAATGCCTTCTATACACCTCAAACATTCACTCTTAAACTGAAAATTGTTGTTTTTCGCAATATTTTTAGAAATTTTGGCTCTTTTAGGAACATTAACACTTGCGCTGAAGCATCTTTTATGCTCATTTCTTGTCTTTCAGGATTTATTCTGGGTTTTATTTTGTTTATTTGATGAAAATGAACAACAATACTTACCATGGAAACATTTTTTTTTTATTTGTGTCGAGTGAGATTTTCACCATGAACCCAAAGGGGGGGGTATTGGCACTTTTCATGGAAAAATGTGAAAAATTAAATTTTCTAAAAATGAAATAAATGCCTTCTATACACCTCAAACATTCACTCTTAAACTGAAAAATGTTGTTTTTCGAAATATTTTTATAAATTTTGGCTCTTTTAGTAACATTAACACTTGCGCTGAAGCATCTTTTATGCTCATTTCTTGTCTTTCAGTATTTAATGTGGGTTTTATTTTATTTATTTGATGAAAATGAACAACAAAACACACCATGGAAACATTTTTGTTTGATTTGTGTCGGGTGAGATTTTCACCATGAACCCAAAGGGGGGGGTATTGGCACTTTTCATGGAAAAATGTGAAAAATAACATTTTCTAAAAATGAAATAAATGCCTTCTATGCACCTCAAACATTCACTCTAAAACAGAAGATTGTTGTTTTTCGCAATATTTTTAGAAATTTTGGCTCTCTTAATAACATTAACACTTGCGCTGAAGCATCTTTTATGCTCATTTCTTGTCTTTCAGTATTTATTCTGGGTTTTATTTTGTTAATTTGATGAAAATGAGCAAAAATACACTCCATTGAAACATTTTTGTTTGATTTGTTTTGAGTGCAATTTTCACCTAGAACCCAAAGGGGAGTTTTGGCACTTTTCATGGAAAAATGAGAAAAAATAAATTTTCTAAAAATGAAATAAATGCCTTCTATACACCTCAAACATTCACTCTTAAACTGAAAAATGTTGTTTTTCGAAATATTTTTAGAAATTTGGGCTCTTTTAGTAACATTAACACTTGCGCTGAAGCATCTTTTATGCTCATTTCTTGTCTTTCAGTATTTAATGTGGGTTTTATTTTGTTTATTTGATGAAAATGAACAACAAAACACACCATGGAAACATTTTTGTTTGATTTGTGTCGGGTGAGATTCTCACCTAGAACCCAAAGGGGGGGGTATTGGCACTTTTCATGGAAAAATGTGAAAAATAACATTTTCTAAAAATGAAATAAATGCCTTCTATGCACCTCAAACATTCACTCTAAAACAGAAGATTGTTGTTTTTTGCAATATTTTTAGAAATTTTGGCTCTTTTAATAACATTAACACTTGCGCTGAAGCAACTTTTATGCTCATTTCTTGTTTTTCAGTATTTATTCTGGGTTTAATTTTGTTTATTTGATGAAAATGAGCAGCAATACACACCATGGAAACATTTTTGTTTGATTTGTGTCGAGTGAGATTTTCACCTAGAACCCAAAGGGGGGGGTATTGGCACTTTTCATGGAAAAATGTGAAAAATTAAATTTTCTAAAATTGAAAAAAATGCCTTCTATGCACCTCAAACATTCACTCTTAAACAGAAGATTGTGGTTTTTCGCAATATTTTTCGAAATTTGGGCTCTTATATTAAGAATAACACTTGCGCTGAAGCATCTTTTATGCTCATTTCTTGTCTTTTAGGATTTATTCTGGGTTTTATTTTGTTTATTGGATGAAAATGAACAACAATACACACCATGGAAACATTTTTTTTTGATTTGTGTCGAGTGAGATTTTCACCTAGAACCCAAAGGGGGGGGTATTGGCACTTTTCATGGAAAGATGTGAAAAATTAAATTTTCTAAAAATGAAATAAATGCCTTCTATACACCTCAAACATTCACTCTTAAACTGAAAAATGTTGTTTTTCGCAAAATTTTTAGAAATTTTGGCTCTTTTAGTAACATTAAAACTTGCGCTGAAGCATCTTTTATGCTCATTTCTTGTCTTTCAGTATTTATTCTGGGTTTAATTTTGTTTATTTGATGAAAATGAGCAACAATACACACCATGGAAACATTTTTGTTTGATTTGTGTCGAGTGAGATTTTCAACAAGAACCCAAAGGGGGGGGTATTGGCACTTTTCATGGAAAAATGTGAAAAATAACATTTTCTAAAAATGAAATAAATGCCTTCTATGCACCTCAAACATTCACTCTAAAACAGAAGATTGTTGTTTTCCGTAATATTTTCAGAAATTTGGGCTCTTTTAGTAACCTTAACACTTGAGCTGAAGCATCTTTTATGCTCATTTATTATCTTTCAGGATTTAATCTGGGTTTTACTTTGTTTATTTGGATGAAAATGAGCAACAATACACTCCATGGAAACATTTTTGTTTGATTTGTTTTGAGGGAAATTTTCACCTAGAACCCAAAGGGGAGTTTTGGCACTTTTCATGGAAAAATGAGAAAAAATAAATTTTCTAAAAATGAAATAAATGCCTTCTTTACACTTCAAACATTCACTCTAAAACAGAAGATTCTTGTTTTTCGCAATATTTTTAGAAATTTGGGAGTTGTTAGTAACATTAACACTTGCGCTGAAGCATCTTTTATGCTCATTTCTTGTTTCAGTATTTATTCTGGGTTTTATTTTGTTTATTTGATGAAAATGAACAACAATACACACCATGGAAACATTTTTGTTTGATTTGTTTGATTTGTATTGAGTGAGATTTTCACCTAGAACCCAAAGGGGAGTTATTGGCACTTTTATTGGAAAAATGAGAAAAAATAATTTTTCAAAAAATGAAACAGATGCCTTCTATACACCTCAAACATTCACTCTTAAACAGAAGATTGTTGTTTTTCGTAATAATTTCAGAAATTAGGGCTCTTTTAGTAACATTAACACTTGCGCTGAAGCATCTTTAATGCTTAATTCTTGTCTTTCAGGATTTATTCTGGGTTTTATTTTGTTTATTTGATGAAAATGAACAACAATACACACCATGGAAACATTTTTGTTTGATTTGTGTCCAGTGAGATTTTCACGTAGAACCCAAAGGGGGGGGTATTGGCACTTTTCATGGAAAAATGTGAAAAATTAAATTTCTAAAAATGAAATAAATGCCTTCTATACACCTCAAACATTCACTCTTAAACTGAAAATTGTTGTTTTTCGCAATATTTTTAGAAATTTTGGCTCTTTTAGGAACATTAACACTTGCGCTGAAGCATCTTTTATGCTCATTTCTTGTCTTTCAGGATTTATTCTGGGTTTTATTTTGTTTATTTGATGAAAATGAACAACAATACTTACCATGGAAACATTTTTGTTTGATTAGTGTCGGGTGAGATTCTCACCTAGAACCCAAAGGGATGGGTATTGGCACTTTTCATGGAAAAATGTGAAAAATAACATTTTCTAAAAATGAAATAAATGCCTTCTATACACCTCAAACATTCACTCTTAAACAGAAGATTGTTGTTTTTCGCAATATTTTTAGAAATTTTGGCTCTTTTAATAACATTAACACTTGCGCTGAAGCATCTTTTATGCTCATTTCTTGTCTTTCAGGATTTATTCTGGGTTTAATTTTGTTTATTTGATGAAAATGAGCAGCAATACACACCATGGAAACATTTTTGTTTGATTTGTGTCGAGTGAGATTTTCACCTAGAACCCAAAGGAGGGGGTATTGGCACTTTTCATGGAAAAATGTGAAAAATTAAATTTTCTAAAATTGAAAAAAATGCCTTCTATGCACCTCAAACATTCACTCTTAAACAGAAGATTGTGGTTTTTCGCAATATTTTTCGAAATTTGGGCTCTTATATTAAGAATAACACTTGCGCTGAAGCATCTTTTATGCTCATTTCTTGTCTTTTAGGATTTATTCTGGGTTTTATTTTGTTTATTGGATGAAAATGAACAACAATACACACCATGGAAACATTTTTTTTTGATTTGTGTCGAGAGAGATTTTCACCTAGAACCCAAAGGGGGGGGGTATTGGCACTTTTCATGGAAAGATGTGAAAAATTAAATTTTCTAAAAATGAAATAAATGCCTTCTATACACCTCAAACATTCACTCTTAAACTGAAAAATGTTGTTTTTCGCAAATTTTTTAGAAATTTTGGCTCTTTTAGTAACATTAACACTTGCGCTGAAGCATCTTTTATGCTCATTTCTTGTCTTTCAGTATTTATTCTGGGTTTTATTTTGTTTATTTGATGAAAATGAATACAAATACACACCATGGAAACATTTTTGTTTGATATGTTCGAGGAAGATTTTCACCTAGAACCCAAAGGGGGGGGTATTGGCACTTTTCATGGAAAAATGAGAAAAAATAAATTTTCTAAAAATGAAATAAATGCCTTCTATACACCTCAAACATTCACTCTTTAACTGAAAATTGTTGTTTTTCGCAATATTTTTAGAAATTTTGGCTCTTTTAGTAACATTAACACTTACGCTGAAGCATCTTTTATGCTCATTTCTTGTCTTTCAGTATTTATTCTGGGTTTTATTTTGTTTATTTGATGAAAATGAGCAACAATACACACCATGGAAACATTTTTGTTTGATTTGTGTCGAGTGAGATTTTCAACAAGAACCCAAAGGGGGGGGTATTGGCACTTTTCATGGAAAAATGTGAAAAATAACATTTTCTAAAAATGAAATAAATGCCTTCTATGCACCTCAAACATTCACTCTAAAACAGAAGATTGTTGTTTTCCGTAATATTTTCAGAAATTTGGGCTCTTTTAGTAACCTTAACACTTGAGCTGAAGCATCTTTTATGCTCATTTCTTATCTTTCAGGATTTAATCTGGGTTTTACTTTGTTTATTTGGATGAAAATGAGCAACAACACACTCCATGGAAACATTTTTGTTTGATTTGTTTTGAGTGAAATTTTCACTTAGAACCCAAAGGGGAGTTTTGGCACTTTTCATGGAAAAATAAGAAAAAATAAATTTTCTAAAAATGAAATAAATGCCTTCTATACACCTCAAACATTCACTCTAAAACAGAAGATTCTTGTTTTTCGCAATATTTTTAGAAATTTGGGATGTGTTAGTAACATTAACACTTGCGCTGAAGCATCTTTTATGCTCATTTCTTGTTTCAGTATTTATTCTGGGTTTTATTTTGTTTATTTGATGAAAATGAACAACAATACACACCATGGAAACATTTTTGTTTGATTTGTTTGATTTGTATTGAGTGAGATTTTCACCTAGAACACAAAGGGGAGTTATTGGCACTTTTATTGGAAAAATGAGAAAAAATAATTTTTCTAAAAATGAAACAGATGCCTTCTATACACCTCAAACATTCACTCTAAAACAGAAGATTCTTGTTTTTCGCAATATTTTTAGAAATTTGGGATGTGTTAGTAACATTAACACTTGCGCTGAAGCATCTTTTATGCTCATTTCTTGTTTCAGTATTTATTCTGGGTTTTATTTTGTTTATTTGATGAAAATGAACAACAATACACACCATGGAAACATTTTTGTTTGATTTGTTTGATTTGTATTGAGTGAGATTTTCACCTAGAACCCAAAGGGGAGTTATTGGCACTTTTATTGGAAAAATGAGAAAAAATAATTTTTCTAAAAATAAAATAAATGCCTTCTATACACCTCAAACATTCACTCTTAAACAGAAGATTGTTGTTTTTCGTAATAATTTCAGAAATTTGGGCTCTTTTAGTAACATTAACACTTGCGCTGAAGCATCTTTTATGCTTATTTCTTGTCTTTCAGTATTTATTCTGGGTTTTTTTTGTTTATTTGATGAAAATGAACAACAATACACACCATGGAAACATTTTTTTTTGATTTGTGTCGAGTGAGATTTTCACCTAGAACCCAAAGGGGGGGGTATTGGCACTTTTCATGGAAAAATGTGAAAAATTAAATTTCTAAAAATGAAATAAATGCCTTCTATACACCTCAAACATTCACTCTTAAACTGAAAATTGTTGTTTTTCGAAATATTTTTAGAAATTTTGGCTCTTTTAGGAACATTAACACTTGCGCTGAAGCATCTTTTATGCTCATTTCTTGTCTTTCAGGATTTATTCTGGGTTTTATTTTGTTTATTTGATGAAAATGAACAACAATACTTACCATGGAAACATTTTTTTTTGATTTGTGTCGAGTGAGATTTTCACCATGAACCCAAAGGGGGGGGTATTGGCACTTTTCATGGAAAAATGTGAAAAATTAAATTTTCTAAAAATGAAATAAATGCCTTCTATACACCTCAAACATTCACTCTTAAACTGAAAAATGTTGTTTTTCGAAATATTTTTAGAAATTTTGGCTCTTTTAGTAACATTAACACTTGAGCTGAAGCATCTTTTATGCTCATTTCTTGTCTTTCAGTATTTAATGTGGGTTTTATTTTATTTATTTGATGAAAATGAACAACAAAACACACCATGGAAACATTTTTGTTTGATTTGTGTCGGGTGAGATTCTCACCTAGAACCCAAAGGGGGGGGTATTGGCACTTTTCATGGAAAAATGTGAAAAATAACATTTTCTAAAAATGAAATAAATGCCTTCTATGCACCTCAAACATTCACTCTAAAACAGAAGATTGTTGTTTTTCGCAATATTTTTAGAAATTTTGGCTCTCTTAATAACATTAACACTTGCGCTGAAGCATCTTTTATGCTCATTTCTCTTCTTTCAGTATTTATTCTGGGTTTTATTTTGTTTATTTGATGAAAATGAGCAAAAATACACTCCATGGAAACATTTTTGTTTGATTTGTTTTGAGTGCAATTTTCACCTAGAACCCAAAGGGGAGTTTTGGCACTTTTCATGGAAAAATGAGAAAAAATAAATTTTCTAAAAATGAAATAAATGCCTTCTTTACACTTCAAACATTCACTCTAAAACAGAAGATTCTTGTTTTTCGCAATATTTTTAGAAATTTGGGATGTGTTAGTAACATTAACACTTGCGCTGAAGCATCTTTTATGCTCATTTCTTGTTTCAGTATTTATTCTGGGTTTTATTTTGTTTATTTGATGAAAATGAACAACAATACACACCATGGAAACATTTTTGTTTGATTTGTTTGATTTGTATTGAGTGAGATTTTCACCTAGAACCCAAAGGGGAGTTATTGGCACTTTTATTGGAAAAATGAGAAAAAATAATTTTTCTAAAAATGAAACAGATGCCTTCTATACACCTCAAACATTCACTCTTAAACAGAAGATTGTTGTTTTTCGTAATAATTTCAGAAATTTGGGCTCTTTTAGTAACATTAACACTTGCGCTGAAGCATCTTTTATGCTTAATTCTTGTCTTTCAGGATTTATTCTGGGTTTTATTTTGTTTTTTTGATGAAAATGAACAACAATACTTACCATGGAAACATTTTTTTTTGATTTGTGTCGAGTGAGATTTTCACCATGAACCCAAAGGGGGGGTATTGGCACTTTTCATGGAAAAATGTGAAAAATTAAATTTTCTAAAAATGAAATAAATGCCTTCTATACACCTCAAACATTCACTCTAAAACTGAAAAATGTTGTTTTTCGAAATATTTTTAGAAATTTTGGCTCTTTTAGTAACATTAACACTTGCGCTGAAGCATCTTTTATGCTCATTTCTTGTCTTTCAGTATTTAATGTGGGTTTTATTTTGTTTATTTGATGAAAATGAACAACAAAACACACCATGGAAACATTTTTGTTTGATTTGTGTCGGGTGAGATTCTCACCTAGAACCCAAAGGGGGGGTATTGGCACTTTTCATGGAAAAATGTGAAAAATAACATTTTCTAAAAATGAAATAAATGCCTTCTATGCACCTCAAACATTCACTCTAAAACAGAAGATTGTTGTTTTTCGCAATATTTTTAGAAATTTTGGCTCTCTTAATAACATTAACACTTGCGCTGAAGCATCTTTTATGCTCATTTCTTGTCTTTCAGTATTTATTCTGGGTTTCATTTTGTTTATTTGATGAAAATGAGCAGCAATACACACCTAGAAACATTTTTGTTTGATTTGTGTCGAGTGAGATTTTCACCTAGAACCCAAAGGGGGGGGTATTGGCACTTTTCATGGAAAAATGTGAAAAATTAAATTTTCTAAAATTGAAAAAAATGCCTTCTATGCACCTCAAACATTCACTCTTAAACAGAAGATTGTGGTTTTTCGCAATATTTTTCGAAATTTGGGCTCTTATATTAAGAATAACACTTGCGCTGAAGCATCTTTTATGCTCATTTCTTGTCTTTTAGGATTTATTCTGGGTTTTATTTTGTTTATTGGATGAAAATGAACAACAATACACACCATGGAAACATTTTTTTTTGATTTGTGTCGAGTGAGATTTTCACCTAGAACCCAAAGGGGGGGGTATTGGCACTTTTCATGGAAAAATGAGAAAAAATAAATTTTCTAAAAATGAAATAAATGCCTTCTATACACCTCAAACATTCACTCTTAAACTGAAAATTGTTGTTTTTCGCAATATTTTTAGAAATTTTGGCTCTTTTAGTAACATTAACACTTGCGCTGAAGCATCTTTTATGCTCATTTCTTGTCTTTCAGTATTTATTCTGGGTTTTATTTTGTTTATTTGATGAAAATGAACAACAATACACACCATGGAAACATTTTTGTTTGATTTGTGTCGAGTGAGATTTTCAACAAGAACCCAAAGGGGGGGGTATTGGCACTTTTCATGGAAAAATGTGAAAAATTACATTTTCTAAAAATGAAATAAATGCCTTCTATGCACCTCAAACATTCACTCTAAAACAGAAGATTGTTGTTTTCCGTAATATTTTCAGAAATTTGGGCTCTTTTAGTAACCTTAACACTTGAGCTGAAGCATCTTTTATGCTCATTTCTTATCTTTCAGGATTTAATCTGGGTTTTACTTTGTTTATTTGGATGAAAATGAGCAAAAATACACTCCATGGAAACATTTTTGTTTGATTTGTTTTGAGTGCAATTTTCACCTAGAACCCAAAGGGGAGTTTTGGCACTTTTCATGGAAAAATGAGAAAAAATAAATTTTCTAAAAATGAAATAAATGCCTTCTTTACACTTCAAACATTCACTCTAAAACAGAAGATTCTTGTTTTTCGCAATATTTTTAGAAATTTGGGAGTTGTTAGTAACATTAACACTTGCGCTGAAGCATCTTTTATGCTCATTTCTTGTTTCAGTATTTATTCTGGGTTTTATTTTGTTTATTTGATGAAAATGAACAACAATACACACCATGGAAACATTTTTGTTTGATTTGTTTGATTTGTATTGAGTGAGATTTTCACCTAGAACCCAAAGGGGAGTTATTGGCACTTTTATTGGAAAAATGAGAAAAATAATTTTTCATAAAATGAAACAGATGCCTTCTATACACCTCAAACATTCACTCTTAAACAGAAGATTGTTGTTTTTCGTAATAATTTCAGAAATTAGGGCTCTTTTAGTAACATTAACAATTGCGCTGAAGCATCTTTAATGCTTAATTCTTGTCTTTCAGGATTTATTCTGGGTTTTATTTTGTTTATTTGATGAAAATGAACAACAATACACACCATGGAAACATTTTTGTTTGATTTGTGTCTAGTGAGATTTTCACCTAGAACCCAAAGGGGGGGTATTGGCACTTTTCATGGAAAAATGTGAAAAATTAAATTTCTAAAAATGAAATAAATGCCTTCTATACACCTCAAACATTCACTCTTAAACTGAAAATTGTTGTTTTTCGCAATATTTTTAGAAATTTTGGCTCTTTTAGGAACATTAACACTTGCGCTGAAGCATCTTTTATGCTCATTTCTTGTCTTTCAGGATTTATTCTGGGTTTTATTTTGTTTATTTGATGAAAATGAACAACAATACTTACCATGGAAACATTTTTGTTTGATTAGTGTCGGGTGAGATTCTCACCTAGAACCCAAAGGGATGGGTATTGGCACTTTTCATGGAAAAATGTGAAAAATAACATTTTCTAAAAATGAAATAAATGCCTTCTATACACCTCAAACATTCACTCTTAAACAGAAGATTGTTGTTTTTCGCAATATTTTTAGAAATTTTGGCTCTTTTAATAACATTAACACTTGCGCTGAAGCATCTTTTATGCTCATTTCTTGTCTTTCAGGATTTATTCTGGGTTTAATTTTGTTTATTTGATGAAAATGAGCAGCAATACACACCATGGAAACATTTTTGTTTGATTTGTGTCGAGTGAGATTTTCACCTAGAACCCAAAGGAGGGGGTATTGGCACTTTTCATGGAAAAATGTGAAAAATTAAATTTTCTAAAATTGAAAAAAATGCCTTCTATGCACCTCAAACATTCACTCTTAAACAGAAGATTGTGGTTTTTCGCAATATTTTTCGAAATTTGGGCTCTTATATTAAGAATAACACTTGCGCTGAAGCATCTTTTATGCTCATTTCTTGTCTTTTAGGATTTATTCTGGGTTTTATTTTGTTTATTGGATGAAAATGAACAACAATACACACCATGGAAACATTTTTTTTTGATTTGTGTCGAGTGAGATTTTCACCTAGAACCCAAAGGGGGGGGTATTGGCACTTTTCATGGAAAGATGTGAAAAATTAAATTTTCTAAAAATGAAATAAATGCCTTCTATACACCTCAAACATTCACTCTTAAACTGAAAAATGTTGTTTTTCGCAAAATTTTTAGAAATTTTGGCTCTTTTAGTAACATTAACACTTGCGCTGAAGCATCTTTTATGCTCATTTCTTGTCTTTCAGTATTTATTCTGGGTTTTATTTTGTTTATTTGATGAAAATGAATACAAATACACACCATGGAAACATTTTTGTTTGATATGTTCGAGGAAGATTTTCACCTAGAACCCAAAGGGGGGGGGTATTGGCACTTTTCATGGAAAAATGAGAAAAAATAAATTTTCTAAAAATGAAATAAATGCCTTCTATACACCTCAAACATTCACTCTTTAACTGAAAATTGTTGTTTTTCGCAATATTTTTAGAAATTTTGGCTCTTTTAGTAACATTAACACTTACGCTGAAGCATCTTTTATGCTCATTTCTTGTCTTTCAGTATTTATTCTGGGTTTTATTTTGTTTATTTGATGAAAATGAGCAACAATACACACCATGAAAACATTTTTGTTTGATTTGTGTCGAGTGAGATTTTCAACAAGAACCCAAAGGGGGGGGTATTGGCACTTTTCATGGAAAAATGTGAAAAATAACATTTTCTAAAAATGAAATAAATGCCTTCTATGCACCTCAAACATTCACTCTAAAACAGAAGATTGTTGTTTTCCGTAATATTTTCAGAAATTTGGGCTCTTTTAGTAACCTTAACACTTGAGCTGAAGCATCTTTTATGCTCATTTCTTATCTTTCAGGATTTATTCTGGGTTTTATTTTGTTTATTTGATGAAAATGAACAACAATACACACCATGGAAACATTTTTGTTTGATTTGTGTCTATTGAGATTTTCACCTAGAACCCAAAGGGGGGGGTATTGGCACTTTTCATGGAAAAATGTGAAAAATTAAATTTCTAAAAATGAAATAAATGCCTTCTATACACCTCAAACATTCACTCTTAAACTGAAAATTGTTGTTTTTCGCAATATTTTTAGAAATTTGGGATGTGTTAGTAACATTAACACTTGCGCTGAAGCATCTTTTATGCTCATTTCTTGTTTCAGTATTTATTCTGGGTTTTATTTTGTTTATTTGATGAAAATGAACAACAATACACACCATGGAAACATTTTTGTTTGATTTGTTTGATTTGTATTGAGTGAGATTTTCACCTAGAACCCAAAGGGGAGTTATTGGCACTTTTATTGGAAAAATGAGAAAAAATAATTTTTCTAAAAATGAAACAGATGCCTTCTATACACCTCAAACATTCACTCTAAAACAGAAGATTCTTGTTT
Organism: Hetaerina americana; assembly: GCF_022747635.1. NCBI lineage: Eukaryota > Metazoa > Arthropoda > Insecta > Odonata > Calopterygidae > Hetaerina > Hetaerina americana. Next base: position 239,873 of record NW_027286828.1, read on the forward strand.
TTCGCAATATTTTTAGAAATTTGGGATGTGTTAGTAACATTAACACTTGCGCTGAAGCATCTTTTATGCTCATTTCTTGTTTCAGTATTTATTCTGGGTTTTATTTTGTTTATTTGATGAAAATGAACAACAATACACACCATGGAAACATTTTTGTTTGATTTGTTTGATTTGTATTGAGTGAGATTTTCACCTAGAACCCAAAGGGGAGTTATTGGCACTTTTATTGGAAAAATGAGAAAAAATAATTTTTCTAAAAATAAAATAAATGCCTTCTATACACCTCAAACATTCACTCTTAAACAGAAGATTGTTGTTTTTCGTAATAATTTCAGAAATTTGGGCTCTTTTAGTAACATTAACACTTGCGCTGAAGCATCTTTTATGCTTATTTCTTGTCTTTCAGTATTTATTCTGGGTTTTTTTTGTTTATTTGATGAAAATGAACAACAATACACACCATGGAAACATTTTTGTTTGATTTGTGTCGAGTGAGATTTTCACCTAGAACCCAAAGGGGGGGGTATTGGCACTTTTCATGGAAAAATGTGAAAAATTAAATTTCTAAAAATGAAATAAATGCCTTCTATACACCTCAAACATTCACTCTTAAACTGAAAATTGTTGTTTTTCGAAATATTTTTAGAAATTTTGGCTCTTTTAGGATCATTAACACTTGCGCTGAAGCATCTTTTATGCTCATTTCTTGTCTTTCAGTATTTAATGTGGGTTTTATTTTGTTTATTTGATGAAAATGAACAACAATACTTACCATGGAAACATTTTTTTTTGATTTGTGTCGAGTGAGATTTTCACCATGAACCCAAAGGGGGGGTATTGGCACTTTTCATGGAAAAATGTGAAAAATTAAATTTTCTAAAAATGAAATAAATGCCTTCTATACACCTCAAACATTCACTCTTAAACTGAAAAATGTTGTTTTTCGAAATATTTTTAGAAATTTTGGCTCTTTTAGTAACATTAACACTTGCGCTGAAGCATCTTTTATGCTCATTTCTTGTCTTTCAGTATTTAATGTGGGTTTTATTTTATTTATTTGATGGAAATGAACAACAAAACACACCATGGAAACATTTTTGTTTGATTTGTGTCGGGTGAGATTCTCACCTAGAACCCAAAGGGGGGGGTATTGGCACTTTTCATGGAAAAATGTGAAAAATAACATTTTCTAAAAATGAAATAAATGCCTTCGATGCACCTCAAACATTCACTCTAAAACAGAAGATTGTTGTTTTTCGCAATATTTTTAGAAATTTTGGCTCTCTTAATAACATTAACACTTGCGCTGAAGCATCTTTTATGCTCATTTCTTGTCTTTCAGTATTTATTCTGGGTTTTATTTTGTTTATTTGATGAAAATGAGCAAAAATACACTCCATGGAAACATTTTTGTTTGATTTGTTTTGAGTGCAATTTTCACCTAGAACCCAAAGGGGAGTTTTGGCACTTTTCATGGAAAAATGAGAAAAAATAAATTTTCTAAAAATGAAATAAATGCCTTCTTTACACTTCAAACATTCACTCTAAAACAGAAGATTCTTGTTTTTCGCAATATTTTTAGAAATTTGGGATGTGTTAGTAACATTAACACTTGCGCTAAAGCATCTTTTATGCTCATTTCTTGTTTCAGTATTTATTCTGGGTTTTATTTTGTTTATTTGATGAAAATGAACAACAATACACACCATGGAAACATTTTTGTTTGATTTGTTTGATTTGTATTGAGTGAGATTTTCACCTAGAACCCAAAGGGGAGTTATTGGCACTTTTATTGGAAAAATGAGAAAAAATAATTTTTCTAAAAATGAAACAGATGCCTTCTATACACCTCAAACATTCACTCTTAAACAGAAGATTGTTGTTTTTCGTAATAATTTCAGAAATTTGGGCTCTTTTAGTAACATTAACACTTGCGCTGAAGCATCTTTTATGCTTAATTCTTGTCTTTCAGGATTTATTCTGGGTTTTATTTTGTTTATTTGATGAAAATGAACAACAATACTTACCATGGAAACATTTTTTTTTGATTTGTGTCGAGTGAGATTTTCACCATGAACCCAAAGGGGGGGTATTGGCACTTTTCATGGAAAAATGTGAAAAATTAAATTTTCTAAAAATGAAATAAATGCCTTCTATACACCTCAAACATTCACTCTAAAACTGAAAAATGTTGTTTTTCGAAATATTTTTAGAAATTTTGGCTCTTTTAGTAACATTAACACTTGCGCTGAAGCATCTTTTATGCTCATTTCTTGTCTTTCAGTATTTATTCTGGGTTTCATTTTGTTTATTTGATGAAAATGAGCAGCAATACACACCTAGAAACATTTTTGTTTGATTTGTGTCGAGTGAGATTTTCACCTAGAACCCAAAGGGGGGGGTATTGGCACTTTTCATGGAAAAATGTGAAAAATTAAATTTTCTAAAATTGAAAAAAATGCCTTCTATGCACCTCAAACATTCACTCTTAAACAGAAGATTGTGGTTTTTCGCAATATTTTTCGAAATTTGGGCTCTTTTAGTAACATTAACACTTGCGCTGAAGCATCTTTAATGCTCATTTCTTGTCTTTCAGTATTTATTCTGGGTTTAATTTTGTTTATTTGATGAAAATGAACAACAATACACACCATGGAAACATTTTTTTTTGATTTGTGTCGAGTGAGATTTTCACCTAGAACCCAAAGGGGGGGGTATTGGCACTTTTCATGGAAAAATGAGAAAAAATAAATTTTCTAAAAATGAAATAAATGCCTTCTATACACCTCAAACATTCACTCTTAAACTGAAAATTGTTGTTTTTCGCAATATTTTTAGAAATTTTGGCTCTTTTAGTAACATTAACACTTGCGCTGAAGCATCTTTTATGCTCATTTCTTGTCTTTCAGTATTTATTCTGGGTTTAATTTTGTTTATTTGATGAAAATGAACAACAATACACACCATGGAAACATTTTTGTTTGATTTGTGTCGAGTGAGATTTTCAACAAGAACCCAAAGGGGGGGGTATTGGCAATTTTCATGGAAAAATGTGAAAAATTACATTTTCTAAAAATGAAATAAATGCCATCTATGCACCTCAAACATTCACTCTAAAAAAGAAGATTGTTGTTTTCCGTAATATTTTCAGAAATTTGGGCTCTTTTAGTAACCTTAACACTTGAGCTGAAGCATCTTTTATGCTCATTTCTTATCTTTCAGGATTTAATCTGGGTTTTACTTTGTTTATTTGGATGAAAATGAGCAAAAATACACTCCATGGAAACATTTTTGTTTGATTTGTTTTGAGTGCAATTTTCACCTAGAACCCAAAGGGGAGTTTTGGCACTTTTCATGGAAAAATGAGAAAAAATAAATTTTCTAAAAATGAAATAAATGCCTTCTTTACACTTCAAACATTCACTCTAAAACAGAAGATTCTTGTTTTTCGCAATATTTTTAGAAATTTGGGATGTGTTAGTAACATTAACACTTGCGCTGAAGCATCTTTTATGCTCATTTCTTGTTTCAGTATTTATTCTGGGTTTTATTTTGTTTATTTGATGAAAATGAGCAACAATACACACCATGGAAACAGTTTTGTTTGATTTGTTTGATTTGTATTGAGTGAGATTTTCACCTAGAACCCAAAGGGGGGGGTATTGGTACTTTTCATGGAAAAATGTGAAAAATTATTTTTCTAAAAATGAAACAGATGCCTTCTATACACCTCAAACATTCACTCTTAAACAGAAGATTGTTGTTTTTCGTAATAATTTCAGAAATTTGGGCTCTTTTAGTAACATTAACACTTGCGCTGAAGCATCTTTTATGCTTAATTCTTGTCTTTTAGTATTTATTCTGAGTTTTATTTTGTTTATTTGATGAAAATGAACAACAATACACACCATGGAAACATTTTTGTTTGATTTGTGTCGAGTGAGATTTTCACCTAGAACCCAAAGGGGGGGGTATTGGTACTTTTCATGGAAAAATGTGAAAAATTAAATTTCTAAAAATGAAATAAATGCCTTCTATACACCTCAAACATTCACTCTTAAACAGAAGATTGTTTTGTTTTTCGTAATATTTTCAGAAATTTGGGCTCTTTTAGAAACATTAACACTTGCGCTGAAGCATCTTTTATGCTCATTTCTTGTCTTTCAGTATTTATTCTGGGTTTTATTTTGTTTATTTGATGAAAATGAACAACAATACACACCATGGAAACATTTTTGTTTGATTTGTGTCGGGTGAGATTCTCACCTAGAACCCAAAGGGGGGGTATTGGCACTTTTCATGGAAAAATGTGAAAAATAACATTTTCTAAAAATGAAATAAATGCCTTCTATGCACCTCAAACATTCACTCTAAAACAGAAGATTGTTGTTTTTCGCAATATTTTTAGAAATTTTGGCTCTTTTAATAACATTAACACTTGCGCTGAAGCATCTTTTATGCTCATTTCTTGTCTTTCAGTATTTATTCTGAGTTTAATTTTGTTTATTAAATGAAAATGAGCAGCAATACACACCATGGAAACATTTTTGTTTGATTTGTGTCGAGTGAGATTTTCACCTAGAACCCAAAGGGGGGGGTTTTGGCACTTTTCATGGAAAGATGTGAAAAATTAAATTTTCTAAAAATGAAATAAATGCCTTCTATACACCTCAAACATTCACTCTTAAACTGAAAATTGTTGTTTTTCGCAATATTTTTAGAAATTTTGGCTCTTTTAGTAACATTAACACTTGCGCTGAAGCATCTTTTATGCTCATTTCTTGTCTTTCAGTATTTATTCTGGGTTTTATTTTGTTTATTTGATGAAAATGAGCAACAACACACACCATGGAAACATTTTTGTTTGATTTGTGTCGAGTGAGATTTTCAACAAGAACCCAAAGGGGGGGGTATTGGCACTTTTCATGGAAAAATGTGAAAAATAACATTTTCTAAAAATGAAATAAATGCCTTCTATGCACCTCAAACATTCACTCTAAAACAGAAGATTGTTGTTTTCCGTAATATTTTCAGAAATTTGGGCTCTTTTAGTAACCTTAACACTTGCGCTGAAGCATCTTTTATGCTCATTTCTTGTCTTTCAGTATTTATTCTGGGTTTTATTTTGTTTACTTGATGAAAATGAACAACAATACACACCATGGAAACATTTTTTTTTGATTTGTGTCGAGTGAGATTTTCACCTAGAACCCAAAGGGGGGGGTATTGGCACTTTTTATGGAAAGATGTGAAAAATTAAATTTTCTAAAAATGAAATAAATGCCTTCTATACACCTCAAACATTCACTCTTAAACTAAAAAATGTTGTTTTTCGCAAAATTTTTAGAAATTTTGGCTCTTTTAGTAACATTAACACTTGCGCTGAAGCATCTTTTATGCTCATTTCTTGTCTTTCAGTATTTATTCTGGGTTTTATTTTGTTTATTTGATTAAAAGGAATACAAATACACACCATGGAAACATTTTTGTTTGATATGTTCGAGTGAGATTTTCACCTAGAACCAAAAGGGGGGGTATTGGCACTTTTCATGGAAAAATGAGAAAAAATAAATTTTCTAAAAATGAAATAAATGCCTTCTTTACACTTCAAACATTCACTCTAAAACAGAAGATTCTTGTTTTTCGCAATATTTTTAGAAATTTGGGATGTGTTAGTAACATTAACACTTGCGCTGAAGCATCTTTTATGCTCATTTCTTGTTTCAGTATTTATTCTGGGTTTTATTTTGTTTATTTGATGAAAATGAACAACAATACACACCATGGAAACATTTTTGTTTGATTTGTTTGATTTGTATTGAGTGAGATTTTCACCTAGAACCCAAAGGGGAGTTATTGGCACTTTTATTGGAAAAATGAGAAAAAATAATTTTTCTAAAAATGAAACAGATGCCTTCTATACACCTCAAACATTCACTCTTAAACAGAAGATTGTTGTTTTTCGCAATATTTTTAGAAATTTGGGATCTTTTAGTAACATTAACACTTGCGCTGAAGCATCTTTTATGCTCATTTCTTGTTTCAGTATTTATTCTGGGTTTTATTTTGTTTATTTGATGAAAATGAATGCAAATACACACCATGGAAACATTTTTGTTTGATATGTTCGAGTGAGATTTTCACCTAGAACCCAAAAAGGGGGGTATTGGCACTTTTCATGGAAAAATTAGAAAAAATAAATTTTCTAAAAATGAAATAAATGCCTTCTATACACCTCAAACATTCACTCCTTATCTGAAAATTGTTGTTTTTCGCAATATTTTTAGAAATTTAGGCTCTTTTAATAACATTAACACTTGTGCTGAAGCATCTTTTATGCTCATTTCTTGCCTTTCATGATTTATTCTGGGTTAAATTTTGTTTACTTGATGAAAATGAACAACAGTACACACCATGGAAACATTTTTGTTTGATTTGTTCGAGTGAGATTTTCACCAACACCCAAAGGGGGTATTGGCACTTTTCATGGAAAAATGTGAAAAATAACATTTTCTAAAAATGAAATAAATGCCTTCTATGCACCTCAAACATTCACTCTAAAACAGAAGATTGTTTTGTTTTTCGTAATATTTTCAGAAATTTTGGCTCTTTTAGTAACCTTAACACTTGAGCTGAAGCATCTTTTATGCTCATTTCTTATCTTTCAGGATTTATTCTGGGTTTTACTTTGTTTATTTGATGAAAATGAGCAGCAATACAGTCCATGGAAACATTTTTGTTTGATTTGTTATGAGTGAGATTTTCACCTAGAACCCAAATTGGCACTTTTCATGAAAAAATGAGAAAAAATAAATTTTCTAAAAATGAAATAAATGCCTTCAATACACCTCAAACATTCACTCTTAAAATGAAAATTGTTGTTTTTCGCTATATTTTTAGAAATTTGGGCTCTTTTAGTAACATTAACACTTGCGCTGAAGCATCTTTTATGCTCATTTCTTGTCTTTCACTATTTATTCTGGGTTTTATTTTGTTTATTTGATGAAAATGAACAACAATACACACCATGGAAACATATTTTTTTGATTTGTGTCGAGTGAGATTTTCACCTAGAACCCAAAGGGGGGGGTATTGGCACTTTTAATGGAAAAATGTAAAAAAATTAAAATCTCTAAAATTGAAATAAATGCCTTCTATACACCTCAAACATTCACTCTTAAACAGAAGATTGTTTTGTTTTTCGTAATATTTTCAGAAATTTGGGCTCTTTTAGAAACATTAACACTTGCGCTGAAGCATCTTTTATGCTCATTTCTTGTCTTTCAGTATTTATTCTGGGTTTTATTTTGTTTATTTGATGAAAATGAACAACAATACACACCATGGAAACATTTTTGTTTGATTTGTGTCGGGTGAGATTCTCACCTAGAACCCAAAGGGGGGGTATTGGCACTTTTCATGGAAAAATGTGAAAAATAACATTTTCTAAAAATGAAATAAATGCCTTCTATGCACCTCAAACATTCACTCTAAAACAGAAGATTGTTGTTTTTCGCAATATTTTTAGAAATTTTGGCTCTTTTAATAACATTAACACTTGCGCTGAAGCATCTTTTATGCTCATTTCTTGTCTTTCAGTATTTATTCTGGGTTTTATTTTGTTTATTTGATAAAAATGAATACAAATACACACCATGGAAACATTTTTGTTTGATATGTTCGAGTGAGATTTTCACCTAGAACCCAAAGGGGGGGGGTATTGGCACTTTTCATGGAAAAATGAGAAAAAATAAATTTTCTAAAAATGAAATAAATGCCTTCTATACACCTCAAACATTCACTCTTAAACTGAAAATTGTTGTTTTTCGCAATATTTTTAGAAATTTTGGCTCTTTTAGTAACATTAACACTTGCGCTGAAGCATCTTTTATGCTCATTTCTTGTCTTTCAGTATTTATTCTGGGTTTTATTTTGTTTATTTGATGAAAATGAGCAACAACACACACCATGGAAACATTTTTGTTTGATTTGTGTCGAGTGAGATTTTCAACAAGAACCCAAAGGGGGGGGTATTGGCACTTTTCATGGAAAAATGTGAAAAATAACATTTTCTAAAAATGAAATAAATGCCTTCTATGCACCTCAAACATTCACTCTAAAACAGAAGATTGTTGTTTTTCGCAATATTTTTAGAAATTTTGGCTCTTTTAGTAACATTAACACTTGCGCTGAAGCATCTTTTATGCTCATTTCTTGTCTTTCAGTATTTATTCTGGGTTTTATTTTGTTTATTTGATGAAAATGAGCAACAACACACACCATGGAAACATTTTTCTTTGATTTGTGTCGAGTGAGATTTTCAACAAGAACCCAAAGGGGAGTTTTGGCACTTTTCATGGAAAAATGAGAAAAAATAAATTTTCTAAAAATGAAATAAATGCCTTCTTTACACTTCAAACATTCACTCTAAAACAGAAGATTGTTGTTTTTCGCAATATTTTTAGAAATTTGGGATGTGTTAGTAACATTAACACTTGCGCTGAAGCATCTTTTATGCTCATTTCTTGTCTTTCAGTATTTATTCTGGGTTTTATTTTTTTTATTTGATGAAAATGAGCAGCAATACACACCATGGAAACATTTTTGTTTGATTTGTGTCGAGTGAGATTTTCACCTAGAACCCAAAGGGGGGGGTATTGGCACTTTTCATGGAAAAATGTGAAAAATTAAATTTTCTAAAATTGAAAAAAATGCTTTCTATGCACCTCAAACATTCACTCTTAAACAGAAGATTGTGGTTTTTCGCAATATTTTTCGAAATTTTGGCTCTTTTAATAACATTAACACTTGCGCTGAAGCATCTTTTATGCTCATTTCTTGTCTTTCAGTATTTATTCTGGGTTTTATTTTGTTTACTTGATGAAAATGAACAACAATACACACCATGGAAACATTTTTTTTTGATTTGTGTCGAGTGAGATTTTCACCTAGAACCCAAAGGGGGGGGTTGGCACTTTTTATGGAAAGATGTGAAAAATTAAATTTTCTAAAAATGAAATAAATGCCTTCTATACACCTCAAACATTCACTCTTAAACTAAAAAATGTTGTTTTTCGCAAAATTTTTAGAAATTTTGGCTCTTTTAGTAACATTAACACTTGCGCTGAAGCATCTTTTATGCTCATTTCTTGTCTTTCAGTATTTATTCTGGGTTTTATTTTGTTTATTTGATTAAAAGGAATACAAATACACACCATGGAAACATTTTTGTTTGATATGTTCGAGTGAGATTTTCACCTAGAACCCAAAGGGGGGGTATTGGCACTTTTCATGGAAAAATGAGAAAAAATAAATTTTCTAAAAATGAAATAAATGCCTTCTTTACACTTCAAACATTCACTCTAAAACAGAAGATTCTTGTTTTTCGCAATATTTTTAGAAATTTGGGGATGTGTTAGTAACATTAACACTTGCGCTGAAGCATCTTTTATGCTCATTTCTTGTTTCAGTATTTATTCTGGGTTTTTTTTGTTTATTTGATGAAAATGAACAACAATACACACCATGGAAACATTTTTGTTTGATTTGTTTGATTTGTATTGAGTGAGATTTTCACCTAGAACCCAAAGGGGAGTTATTGGCACTTTTATTGGAAAAATGAGAAAAAAAATAATTTTTCTAAAAATGAAACAGATGCCTTCTATACACCTAAAACATTCACTCTTAACAGAAGATTGTTGTTTTTCGCAATATTTTTAGAAATTTGGGATCTTTTAGTAACATTAACACTTGCGCTGAAGCATCTTTTATGCTCATTTCTTGTTTCAGTATTTATTCTGGGTTTTATTTTGTTTATTTGATGAAAATGAATGCAAATACACACCATGGAAACATTTTTGTTTGATATGTTCGAGTGAGATTTTCACCTAGAACCCAAAAAGGGGGGTATTGGCACTTTTCATGGAAAAATTAGAAAAAATAAATTTTCTAAAATGAAATAAATGCCTTCTATACACCTCAAACATTCACTCCTTATCTGAAAATTGTTGTTTTTCGCAATATTTTAGAAATTAGGCTCTTTTAATAACATTAACACTTGTGCTGAAGCATCTTTTATGCTCATTTCTTGCCTTTCATGATTTATTCTGGGTTAAATTTTTGTTTACTTGATGAAAATGAACAACAGTACACACCATGGAAACATTTTTGTTTGATTTGTTCGAGTGAGATTTTCACCAACACCCAAAGGGGGTATTGGCACTTTTCATGGAAAAATGTGAAAAATAACATTTTCTAAAATGAAATAAATGCCTTCTATGCACCTCAAACATTCACTCTAAAACAGAAGATTGTTTTGTTTTTCGTAATATTTTCAGAAATTTTGGCTCTTTTAGTAACCTTAACACTTGAGCTGAAGCATCTTTTATGCTCATTTCTTATCTTTCAGGATTTATTCTGGGTTTTTACTTTGTTTATTTGATGAAAATGAGCAGCAATACAGTCCATGGAAACTTTTTTGTTTGATTTGTTATGAGTGAGATTTTCACCTAGAACCCAAATTGGCACTTTTCATGAAAAAATGAGAAAAAATAAATTTTCTAAAATGAAATAAATGCCTTCAATACACCTCAAACATTCACTCTTAAAATGAAAATTGTTGTTTTTCGCTATATTTTTAGAAATTTGGGCTCTTTTAGTAACATTAACACTTGCGCTGAAGCATCTTTTATGCTCATTTCTTGTCTTTCACTATTTATTCTGGGTTTTATTTTGTTTATTTGATGAAAATGAACAACAATACACACCATGGAAACATATTTTTTTGATTTGTGTCGAGTGAGATTTTCACCTAGAACCCAAAGGGGGGGGTATTGGCACTTTTCATGGAAAAATGTAAAAAAATTAAATCTCTAAAATTGAAATAAATGCCTTCTATACACCTCAAACATTCACTCTTGAACAGAAGGTTGTGGTTTTTTCGCAATATTTTTAGAAATTTTGGCTCTTTAAGTAACATTAACAACCCCGCTGATGCATCTTTTATGCTCGTTTCTTGTCTTTCAGGATTTATTCTGGTGTTTTTTTGTTTATTTGATGAAAATGAAAACCAATACACACCATGGAAACATTTTTGTTTGATTTGTGTCGAGTGAGATTTTCACCTAGAACCCAAAGGGGGGGGTATTGGCACTTTTTATGGAAAAATGTGAAAATTAAATTTCTACAATTGAAATAAATGCCTTCTATACACCTCAAACATTCACTCTTGAACAGAAGATTGTGGTTTTTCTTAATATTTTTAGAAATTTTGGCCCTTTAAGTAACATTAACAACCCCGCTGATGCATCTTTTATGCTCATTTCTTGTCTTTCATGATTTATTCTGGGGTTTTTTTGTTTATTTGATGAAAATGAAAACCAATACACACCATGGAAACATTTTTGTTTGATTTGTGTCGAGTGAGATTTTCACCTCGAACCCAAAGGGGGGGGTATTGGCACTTTTCATGGAAAAATGAGAAAAAATAAATTTTCTAAAAATGAAATAAATGCCTTCTTTACACTTCAAACATTCACTCTAAAACAGAAGATTCTTGTTTTTCGCAATATTTTTAGAAATTTGGGATGTGTTAGTAACATTAACACTTGCGCTGAAGCATCTTTTATGCTCATTTCTTGTTTCAGTATTTATTCTGGGTTTTATTTTGTTTATTTGATGAAAATGAACAACAATACACACCATGGAAATATTTTTGTTTGATTTGTTTGATTTGTATTGAGTGAGATTTTCACCTAGAACCCAAAGGGGAGTTATTGGCACTTTTATTGGAAAAATGAGAAAAAATAATTTTTCTAAAAATGAAACAGATGCCTTCTATACACCTAAAACATTCACTCTTAACAGAAGATTGTTGTTTTTCGCAATATTTTTAGAAATTTGGGATCTTTTAGTAACATTAACACTTGCGCTGAAGCATCTTTTATGCTCATTTCTTGTTTCAGTATTTATTCTGGGTTTTATTTTGTTTATTTGATGAAAATGAATGCAAATACACACCATGGAAACATTTTTGTTTGATATGTTCGAGTGAGATTTTCACCTAGAACCCAAAAAGGGGGGTATTGGCACTTTTCATGGAAAAATTAAAAAAAATAAATTTTCTAAAAATGAAATAAATGCCTTCTTTACACCTCAAACATTCACTCCTAATCTGAAAATTGTTGTTTTTCGCAATATTTTTAGAAATTTAGGCTCTTTTAATAACATTAACACTTGTGCTGAAGCATCTTTTATGCTCATTTCTTGCCTTTCATGATTTATTCTGGGTTAAATTTTGTTTACTTGATGAAAATGAACAACAGTACACACCATGGAAACATTTTTGTTTGATTTGTTCGAGTGAGATTTTCACCAACACCCAAAGGGGGTATTGGCACTTTTCATGGAAAAATGTGAAAAATAACATTTTCTAAAAATGAAATAAATGCCTTCTATGCACCTCAAACATTCACTCTAAAACAGAAGATTGTTTTGTTTTTTTGTAATATTTTCAGAAATTTTGGCTCTTTTAGTAACCTTAACACTTGAGCTGAAGCATCTTTTATGCTCATTTCTTATCTTTCAGGATTTATTCTGGGTTTTACTTTGTTTATTTGATGAAAATGAGCAGCAATACAGTCCATGGAAACATTTTTGTTTGATTTGTTATGAGTGAGATTTTCACCTAGAACCCAAATTGGCACTTTTCATGAAAAAATGAGAAAAAATAAATTTTCTAAAAATGAAATAAATGCCTTCAATACACCTCAAACATTCACTCTTAAAATGAAAATTGTTGTTTTTCGCTATATTTTTAGAAATTTGGGCTCTTTTAGTAACATTAACACTTGCGCTGAAGCATCTTTTATGCTCATTTCTTGTCTTTCACTATTTATTCTGGGTTTTATTTTGTTTATTTGATGAAAATGAACAACAATACACACCATGGAAACATATTTTTTTGATTTGTGTCGAGTGAAATTTTCACCTAGAACCCAAAGGGGGGGGTATTGGCACTTTTAATGGAAAAATGTAAAAAAATTAAAATCTCTAAAATTGAAATAAATGCCTTCTATACACTCAAACATTCACTCTTAAACAGAAGATTGTTTTGTTTTTCGTAATATTTTCAGAAATTTGGGCTCTTTTAGAAACATTAACACTTGCGCTGAAGCATCTTTTATGCTCATTTCTTGTCTTTCAGTATTTATTCTGGGTTTTATTTTGTTTATTTGATGAAAATGAACAACAATACACACCATGGAAACATTTTTGTTTGATTTGTGTCGAGTGAGATTTTCGCCTAGAACCCAAAGGGGGGGGTATTGGCACTTTTCATGGAAAAATGTGAAAAAATAAATTTTCTAAAAATGAAATAAATGCCTTCTATACACCTCAAACATTCACTCTTAAACACAAGATTGTGGTTTTTCGCAATATTTTTAGAAATTTGGGCTCTTTTAGAAACATTAACACTTGCGCTGAAGCATCTTTTATGCTCATTTCTTGTCTTTCAGTATTTATTCCGGGTTTTATTTTGTTTATTTGATGAAAATGAACAACAATACACATCATGGAATTATTTTTGTTTGATTTGTGTCGAGTGAGATTTTCACCTGAAACCCAAAGGGGGGGTATTGGCACTTTTCATGGAAAAATGTGAAAAATAACATTTTCTAAAATTGAAATAAATTCCTTCTATACACCTCAAACATTCACTCTAAAACTGAAAATTGTTGTTTTTCGCAATATTTTTTATTTTTTTTAGAAATTTTGGCAGAAAATGTTACATTTACAGTGCCAACCCCCCCTTTGGGTTCTAGGTGAAAATCTCACTCGACACAAATCAAACAAAAATGTTTCCATGGTGTGTATTGTTGTTCATTTTCATCAAATAAACAAAATAAAACCCAGAATTAATAGTGAAAGACAAGAAATGAGCATAAAAGATGCTTCAGCGCAAGTATTAATTTTACAAAAAGAGCCAAAATTTCTAAAAATATTGCGAAAAACAACAATTTTCGAATTTAGAGTGAATGTTTGAGGTGTATAGAAGGCATTTATTTCATTTTTAGAAAATTTATTTTTTCTCATTTTTCCATGAAAAGTGCCAATACCCCCCCCTTTGGGTTCTAGGTGAAAATCTCACTCGACACAAATCAAACAAAAATGTTTCCATGGTGCGTATTGTTGTTCATTTTCATCAAATAAACAAAAAAAAACCCAGAATAAATACTGAAAGACAAGAAATGATCATAAAAGATGCTTCAGCGCAAGTATTAATGTTTCTAAAAGAGCCCAAATTTCTAAAATTATTGCGAAAAACCACAATCTTCTGTTTAAAAGTGAATGTTTGAGGTGTATAGAAGGCATTTATTTCATTTTTAGAAAATGTTACATTTTCATTTTTCCATGAAAAGTGCCAATACCCCCCCTTTGGGTTGTAGGTGAAAATCTCACTCGACACATATCAAACAAAAATGTTTCCATGGTGTGTATTGGTTTTAATTTTCATCAAATAAACAAAAAAAACCCAGAGTAATCCTGAAAGACAAAAAATGAGCTAAAGGGATGCTTCAGCGCAAATGTTAATGTTATTTAAAGAGCCATAATTTCTAAAAATATTGCAAAAAACAACAATCTTCTGTTTTAGAGTGAATGTTTGAGGTGTATAGAAGGCATTTATTTCATTTTTAGAAAATTTATTTTTTCTCAATTTTCCATGAAAAGTGCCAATACCCCCCCCTTTGGGTTCTAGGTGAAAATCTCACTCGACACAAATCAAACAAAAATGTTTCCATGGTGTGTATTGTTGTTCATTTTCATCAAATAAACAAAATAAAACCCAGAATAAATAGGGAAAGACAAGAAATGAGCATAAAAGATGCTTCAGCGAAAGTGTTAATGTTACTAAAAGAGCCAAAATTTCTAAAAGTATTGCAAAAAACAACAATCTTCTGTTTTAGAGTGAATGTTTGAGGTGTATAGAAGGCATTTATTTCAATTTTAATTTTTTTACATTTATGCATGAAAAGTGCCAATACCCCCCCCTTTAGGTTCTAGGGGAAAATCTCACTCGACACAAATCAAAAAATATGTTTCCATGGTGAGTATTGTTGTACATTTTCACCAAATAAACAAAATAAAACCCAGAATAAATACTGAAAGACAAGAAATGTAATTGTTGTATAATGTTTCCATGGTGAGTATTATTGTACATTTTCACCAAATTAACAAAATAAAACCCAGAATAAATCCTGAAAGACAAGAAATGAGCATTTGAGATGCTTCAGCGCAAATGTTAATGTTATTTAAAGAGCCATAATTTCTAAAAATATTGCGAAAAACAATAATCTTCAGATTAAGAGTGAATGTTTGAGGTGTTTAGAAGGCATTTATATCAATTTTAGAAAATTTAATTTTTTACATTTTTCCATGAAAAGTGCCAATACCCCCCCCTTTGGGTTCTAGGTGAAAATCTAACTCGACAAAATCAAACAAAAATGTTTCCATGGTGTGTATTGTTGTTCATTTTCATCAAATAAACAAAATAAAACCCAGAATAAATACTGAAAGACAAGAAATGAGCATAAAAGATGCTTCAGCGCAAGTGTTAATGTTTCTAAAAGAGCCCAAATTTCTAAAAATATTGCGAAAAACCACAATCTTCTGTTTAAGAGTGAATGTTTGAGGTGTAAAGAAGGCATTTATTTCAATTTAAATTTTTTTACATTTTTCCATGAAAAGTGCCAATACCCCCTCCTTTAGGTTCTGGGGGAAAATCTCACTCGACACAAATCAAAAAAATATGTTTCCATGGTGAGTATTGTTGTACATTTTCATCAAATATACAAAATAAAACTCAGAATAAATACTGAAAGACAAGAAATGAGCATAAAAGATGCTTCAGCGGAAGTGGTAATGTTACAAAAAGAGCCAAAATTTCTAAAAATATTGCGAAAAACAACAATCTTCATTTTTAGAGTGAATTTCTGAGGTGTATAGAAGGCATTTATTTCATTTTTAGAAAATGTTAAATTTACATTTTTCCATGAAAAGTGCCAATACCCCCCCTTTGGGTTGTAGGTGAAAATCTCACTCGACACATATCAAACAAAAATGTTTCCATGGTGTGTATTGGTTTTCATTTTCATCAAATAAACAAAAAAAAACCCAGAATAAATCCTGAAAGACAAGAAATGAGCTAAAAAGATGCTTCAGCGCAAATGTTAATGTTATTTAAAGAGCCATAATTTCTAAAAATATTGCAAAAAACAACAATCTTCTGTTTTAGAGAGAATGTTTGAGATAATCTAACTCGACAAAATCAAACAAAAATGTTTCCATGGTGTGTATTGTTGTTAATTTTCATCAAATAAACAAAATAAAACCCAGAATAAATACTGAAAGACAAGAAATGAGCATAAAAGATGCTTCAGGGCAAGTGTTAATGTTTCTAAAAGAGCCCAAATTTCTAAAAATAATGCGAAAATCCACAATCTTCTGTTTAAGAGTGAATGTTTGAGGTGTATAGAAGGCATTTATTTCATTTTTAGAAAATTTAATTTTTCACATTTTTCCATGAAAAGTGCCAATACCCCCCCCCCTTTGGGTTCTAGGTGAAAATCTCAGTCGACACAAATCAAACAAAAATGTTGCCATGGTGTGTATTGTTTTTCATTTTCATCAAATAAACAAAATAAAACCCAGAATAAATACTGAAAGACAAGAAATGAGCATAAAAGATGCTTCAGCGCAAGTGTTAATGTTTCTATAAGAGCCCAAATTTCTAAAAATATTGCGAAAAACAACAATCTTCTGTTTAAGAGTGAATGTTTGAGGTGTATAGAAGGCATTTATTTCAATTTTAGAAAATTTAATTTTTTTGCATTTTTCCATGAAAAGTGCGAATACCCCCCCCTTTGGGTTGTAGGTGAAAATCTCACTCGACACAAATCAAACAAAAATGTTTTCATGGTGTGTATTGTTGTTCATTTTCATCTAGTAAACAAAATAAACCCAGAATAAATCCTAAAAGACAAGAAATGAGCATAAAAGATGCTTCAGCGCAAGTGTTAATGTTACTAAAAGAGCCCAAATTTCAAAAAATATTGCGAAAAACAACAATTTTCAGATTAAGAGTGAATGTTTGAGGTGTATATAAGGCATTTATTTCAATTTTAGAAAATTTAATTTTTCACATTTATCCATGAAAAGTGCCAATACCCCCCTTTTGGTTCTAGGTGAAAATCTCACTCGATACAAATCAAACAAAAATGTTTCCATGGTGTGTATTGATGTTCATTTTCATCAAATAAAAAAAATAAAACCCAGAATAAATACTGAAATACAAGAAATGAGCATAAAAGATGCTTCAGCGCAAGTGTTAATGTTACTAAAAGAGCCCAAATTTCTGATAAAATTGCGAAAAACAACAATTTTCAATTTTAGAGTGAATGTTTGAGGTGTATAGAAGGCATTTATTTTATTTTTAGAAAATGTTATTTTTCACATTTTTCCATTAAAAGTGCCAATACCCCCCCCTTTGGGTTCTAGGTGAAAATCTCACTGGAAACAAATCAAACAAAAATAATTCCATGATGTGTATTGTTGTTCATTTTCATCAAATAAACAAAATAAAACCCAGAATAAATACTGAAATACAAGAAATGAGCATAAAAGATGCTTCAGCGAAAGTGTTAATGTTACAAAAAGAGCCAAAATTTCTAAAAATATTGCGAAAAACAACAATTTTCAGATTTAGAGTGAATGTTTGAGGTGTATAGAAGGCATTTATTTCATTTTTAGAAAATTTATTTTTTTCTCATTTTTCCATGAAAAGTGCCAATACCCCCCCCTTTGGGTTCTAGGTGAAAATCTCACTCGACACAAATCAAACAAAAATGTTTCCATGGTGTGTATTGTTGTTCATTTTCATCAAATAAACAAAATAAAACCCAGAATAAATACTGAAACACAGGAAATGAGCATAAAAGATGCTTCAGCGCAAGTGTTAATGTTTCTAAAAGAGCCCAAATTTCTAAAAATATTGCGAAAAACCACAATCTTCTGTTTAAGAGTGAATGTTTGAGGTGTATAGAAGGCATTTATTTCAATTTTAATTTTTTTACATTTTTCCATGAAAAGTGCCAATACCCCCCCCTTTAGGTTCTAGGGGAAAATCTCACTCGACAAAAATCAAAAATATGTTTCCATGGTGAGTATTGTTGCACATTTTCATCAAATAAACAAAATAAAACCCAGAATAAATACTGAAAGACAAGAAATGAGCATAAAAGATGCTTCAGCGGAAGTGGTAATGTTACAAAAAGAGCCAAAATTTCTAAAAATATTGCGAAACACAACAATTTTCATTTTTAGAGTGAATGTCTGAGGTGTATAGAAGGCATTTATTTCATTTTTAGAAAATGTTACATTTACCTTTTTCCATGAAAAGTGCCAATACCCCCCCTTTTGGTTGTAGGTGAAAATCTCACTCGACACATATCAAACAAAATTGTTTCCATGGTGTGTATTGGTTTTCATTTTCATCAAATAAACAAAAAAAACCCCAGAATAAATCCTGAAACACAGGAAATGAGCATAAAAGATACTTCAGCGGGGTTGTTAATGTTACTAAAAGATTCAATATTTTTAAAAATATTGCGAAAAACAACAATTTTTAGTTTTAGAGTGAATGTTTGAGGTGTATAGAAGGCATTTATTTGATTTTTAAAAAATTTAATTTTTCACATTTTTCCATGAAAAGTGCCAATACCCCCCCTTTGGGTTTTAGGTGAATATCTCACTCGACACAAATCAAACAAAAATGTTTCCATGGTGTGTATTGTTGTTCATTTTCATCAAATAAACAAAATAAAACCCAGAATAAATCCTGAATGACAAGAAATGGGCATAAAAGATGCTTCAGCGCAAGTGTTAATGTTAGTAAAAGAGCCCAAAATTCTAAAAATATTGCGAAAAACAACAATTTTCAGATTCAGAGTGAATGTTTGAGGTTTATAGAAGGCATTTATTTCATTTTTAGAAAATTTAATTTTTCACATTTTTCCATGAAAAGTGCCAATACCCCGCCCTTTGGGTTCTAGGTGAAAATCTCATTCGACACAAATCAACCAAAAATGTTTCCATGGTGTGTATTGTTGTTCATTTTCATTAAATAAACAAAATTAAACCCAGAATAAATCCTGAAAGACAAGAAATGAGCATAAAAGATCCTTCAGTGTGGTTGTTATAGTTACTAAAAGAGCCCAAATTTCTAAAAATATTGCGAAAAACAACAATTTTCAGTTTAAGAGTGAATGTTTAAGGTGTTTAGAAGGCATTTATTTCATTTTTAGAAAATTTAATTTTTCACATGTTTCCATGAAAAGTGCCAATCCCCCTTTGGGTTCTAGGTGAAAATCTCTCTCGACACAAATCAAACAAAAATGTTTCCATGGTGTGTATTGTTGTTCATTTCCATCAAATAAACAAAATAAAACCCAGAATAAATCCTGAAAGACAAGAAATGAGCATAAAAGAAGCTTCAGCGCAAGTGTTAATGTTAGTAAAAGAGCCCAAAATTCTAAAAATATTGCGAAAAAACAACAATTTTCAGATTTAGAGTGCATGTTTGAGGTGCATAGAAGGCATTTATTTCATTTTTAGAAAATGTTATTTTTCACATTTTTCCATTAAAAGTGCCAATACCCCCCCCTTTGGGTTCTAGGTGAAAATCTCACTCGAAACAAATCAAACAAAAATAATTCCATGATGTGTATTGTTGTTCATTTTCATCAAATAAACAAAATAAAACCCAGAATAAATATTGAAAGACAAGAAATGAGCATAAAAGATGCTTCAGCGAAAGTGTTAATGTTACTAAAAGAGCCAAAATTTCTAAAAATATTTCGAAAAACAACAATTTTCAGATTTAGAGTGAATGTTTGAGGTGTATAGAAGGCATTTATTTCATTTTAGAAAATTTATTTTTTCTCATTTTTCCATGAAAAAAGCCAATACCCCCCCCTTTGGGTTCTAGGTGAAAATCTCACTCGACACAAATCAAACAAAAATGTTTCCATGGTGTGTATTGTTGTTCATTTTCATCAAATAAACAAAATAAAACCCAGAATATATCCTGAAACACAGGAAATGAGCATAAAAGATGCTTCAGCGCAAGTGTTAATGTTTCTAAAAGAGCCCAAATTTCTAAAAATATTGCGAAAAACCACAATCTTCTGTTTAAGAGTGAATGTTTGAGGTGTATAGAAGGCATTTATTTCAATTTTAATTTTTTTACATTTTTCCATGAAAAGTGCCAATACCCCCCCCTTTAGGTTCTAGGGGAAAATCTCACTCGACACAAATCAAAAAAATATGTTTCCATGGTGAGTATTGTTGCACATTCTCATCAAATAAACAAAATAAAACCCAGAATAAATACTGAAAGACAAGAAATGAGCATAAAAGATGCTTCAGCGGAAGTGGTAATGTTACAAAAAGAGCCAAAATTTCTAAAAATATTGCGAAACACAACAATCTTCATTTTTAGAGTGAATGTCTGAGGTGTATAGAAGGCATTTATTTCATTTTTAGAAAATGTTACATTTACATTTTTCCATGAAAAGTGCCAATACCCCCCCCTTTGGGTTGTAGGTGAAAATCTCACTCGACACATATCAAACAAAAATGTTTCCATGGTGTGTATTCGTTTTCATTTTCATCAAATAAACAAAAAAAACCCCAGAATAAATCCTGAAAGACAAAAAATGAGCTAAAGGGATGCTTCAGCGCAAATGTTAATGTTATTTAAAGAGCCATAATTTCTAAAAATATTGCAAAAAACAACAATCTTTTGTTTTAGAGTGAATGTTTGAGGTGTATAGAAGGCATTTATTTCATTTTTAGAAAATTTATTTTTTCTCAATTTTCCATGAAAAGTGCCAATACCCCCCCCTTTGGGTTCTAGGTGAAAATCTCACTCGACACAAATCAAACAAAATGGTTTATATGGTGTGTATTGTTGTTCATTGTGTGTATTGGTTTTCATTTTAATCAAATAAACAAAAAAAAACCCAGAATAAATCCTGAAAGATAAGAAATGAGCATAAAAGATGCTTCAGCTCAAGCGTTAAAGTTACTAATAGAGCCCAAATTTCTGATAAAATTGCGAAAAACAACAATCTTCTGTTTTAGAGTGAATGTTTGAGGTGTATAGAAGGCATTTATTTCATTTTTAGAAAATGCTTTTTTTCACATTTTTCCATGAAAAGTGCCAATACCCCCCCCTTTGGGTTCTAGGTGAAAATCTCACTCGAAACAAATCAAACAAAAATAATTCCATGATGTGTATTGTTGTTCATTTTCATCAAATAAACAAAATAAAACCCAGAATAAATAGTGAAAGACAAGAAATGAGCATAAAAGATGCTTCAGCGCAAATGTTAATTTTACTTAAAGAGCCAAAATTTCTAAAAATATTGCGAAAAACCACAATCTTCTGTTTAATAGTGAATGTTTGAGGTGTATAGAAGGCATTTATTTCAATTTTAATTTTTTTACATTTATGCATGAAAAGTGCCAATACCCCCCCCTTTAGGTTCTAGGGGAAAATCTCACTCGACACAAATCAAAAAATATGTTTCCATGGTGAGTATTGTTGTACATTTTCACCAAATAAACAAAATAAAACCCAGAATAAATACTGAAAGACAAGAAATGTAATTGTTGTATAATGTTTCCATGGTGAGTATTGTTGTACATTTTCACCAAATAAACAAAATAAAACCCAGAATAAATCCTGAAAGACAAGAAATGAGCATTTGAGATGCTTCAGCGCAAATGTTAATGTTATTTAAAGAGCCATAATTTCTAAAAATATTGCGAAAAACAACAATCTTCAGATTAAGAGTGAATGTTTGAGGTGTTTAGAAGGCATTTATATCAATTTTAGAAAATTTAATTTTTTAAATTTTTCCATGAAAAGTGCCAATACCCCCCCCTTTGGGTTCTAGGTGAAAATCTAACTCGACAAAATCAAACAAAAATGTTTCCATGGTGTGTATTGTTGTTCATTTTCATCAAATAAACAAAATAAAACCCAGAATAAATACTGAAAGACAAGAAATGAGCATAAAAGATGCTTCAGCGCAAGTGTTAATGTTTCTAAAAGAGCCCAAATTTCTAAAAATATTGCGAAAAACCACAATCTTCTGTTTAAGAGTGAATGTTTGAGGTGTAAAGAAGGCATTTATTTCAATTTAATTTTTTTTACATTTTTCCATGAAAAGTGCCAATACCCCCTCCTTTAGGTTCTAGGGGAAAATCTCACTCGACACAAATCAAAAAAATATGTTTCCATGGTGAGAATTGTTGTACATTTTCATCAAATATACAAAATAAAACCCAGAATAAATACTGAAAGACAAGAAATGAGCATAAAAGATGCTTCAGCGGAAGTGGTAATGTTACAAAAAGAGCCAAAATTTCTAAAAATATTGCGAAAAAAAAACAATCCTCATTTTTAGAGTGAATTTCTGAGGTGTATAGAAGGCATTTATTTCATTTTTAAAAAATGTTAAATTTACATTTTTCCATGAAAAGTGCCAATACCCCCCCTTTGGGTTGTAGGTGAAAATCTCACTCGACACATATCAAACAAAAATGTTTCCATGGTGTGTATTGGTTTTCATTTTCATCAAATAAACAAAAAAAAACCCAGAATAAATCCTGAAAGACAAGAAATGAGCTAAAAAGATGCTTCAGCGCAAATGTTAATGTTATTTAAAGAGCCATAATTTCTAAAAATATTGCAAAAAACAACAATCTTCTGTTTTAGAGTGAATGTTTGAGATATATAGAAGGCATTTATTTCATTTTTAGAAAATGCTTTTTTTCACATTTTTCCATGAAAAGTGCCAATACCCCCCCCTTTGGGTTCTAGGTGAAAATCTCACTCGACACATATCAAACAAAAATAATTCCATGGTGTGTATTGGTTTTCATTTTCATCAAATAAACAAAATAAAACCCAGAATAAATAGTGAAAGACAAGAAATGAGCATAAAAGATGCTTCAGCGCAAATGTTAATGTTATTTAAAGAGCCATAATTTCTAAAAATATTGCGAAAAACCACAATCTTCTGTTTAATAGTGAATGTTTGAGGTGTATAGAAGGCATTTATTTCAATTTAATTTTTTTACATTTATGCATGAAAAGTGCCAATACCCCCCCCTTTAGGTTCTAGGGGAAAATCTCACTCGACACAAATCAAAAAATATGTTTCCATGGTGAGTATTGTTGTACATTTTCACCAAATAAACAAAATAAAACCCAGAATAAATACTGAAAGACAAGAAATGTAATTGTTGTATAATGTTTCCATGGTGAGTATTGTTGTACATTTTCAACAAATAAACAAAATAAAACCCAGAATAAATCCTGAAAGACAAGAAATGAGCATTTGAGATGCTTCAGCGCAAATGTTAATGTTATTTAAAGAGCCATAATTTCTAAAAATATTGCGAAAAACAACAATCTTCAGATTAAGAGTGAATGTTTGAGGTGTTTAGAAGGCATTTTTATCAATTTTAGAAAATTTAATTTTTTTAAATTTTTCCATGAAAAGTGCCAATACCCCCCCCTTTGGGTTCTAGGTGAAAATCTAACTCGACAAAATCAAACAAAAATGTTTCCATGGTGTGTATTGTTGTTCATTTTCATCAAATAAACAAAATAAAACCCAGAATAAATACTGAAAGACAAGAAATGAGCATAAAAGATGCTTCAGCGCAAGTGTTAATGTTTCTAAAAGAGCCCAAATTTCTAAAAATATTGCGAAAAACCACAATCTTCTGTTTAAGAGTGAATGTTTGAGGTGTAAAGAAGGCATTTATTTCAATTTAAATTTTTTTACATTTTTCCATGAAAAGTGCCAATACCCCCTCCTTTAGGTTCTAGGGGAAAATCTCACTCGACACAAATCAAAAAAATATGTTTCCATGGTGAGTATTGTTGTACATTTTCATCAAATATACAAAATAAAACCCAGAATAAATACTGAAAGACAAGAAATGAGCATAAAAGATGCTTCAGCGGAAGTGGTAATGTTACAAAAAGAGCCAAAATTTCTAAAAATATTGCGAAAAACAACAATCTTCATTTTTAGAGTGAATTTCTGAGGTGTATAGAAGGCATTTATTTCATTTTTAGAAAATGTTAAATTTACATTTTTCCATGAAAAGTGCCAATACCCCCCCTTTGGGTTGTAGGTGAAAATCTCACTCGACACATATCAAACAAAAATGTTTCCATGGTGTGTATTGGTTTTCATTTTCATCAAATAAACAAAAAAAAACCCAGAATAAATCCTGAAAGACAAGAAATGAGCTAAAAAGATGCTTCAGCGCAAATGTTAATGTTATTTAAAGAGCCATAATTTCTAAAAATATTGCAAAAAACAACAATCTTCTGTTTTAGAGTGAATGTTTGAGATATATAGAAGGCATTTATTTCATTTTTAGAAAATTTATTTTTTCTCAATTTTCCATGAAAAGTGCCAATACCCCCCCCTTTGGGTTCTAGGTGAAAATCTCACTCGACACTAATCAAACAAAAATGTTTCCATGGTGTGTATTGTTGTTCATTTTCATCAAATAAACAAAATAAAACCCAGAATAAATCCTGAATGACAAGAAATGGGCATAAAAGATGCTTCAGCGCAAGTGTTAATGTTAGTAAAAGAGCCCAAAATTCTAAAAATATTGCGAAAAACAACAATTTTCAGATTCAGAGTGAATGTTTGAGGTGTATAGAAGGCATTTATTTCATTTTTAGAAAATGTTTTTTTCACATCTTTCCATGAAAAGTGCCAATACCCCCCCCTTTGGGTTCTAGGTGAAAATCTCACTCGACACAAATAAAACAAAAATGTTTCCATGGTGTGTATTGGTTTTCATTTTCATAAAATAAACAAAATAAAACCCAGAATAAATCCTGTACGACAAGAAATGAGCATAAAAGATGCTTCAGCGGAAGTGTTAATGTTACTTAAAGAGCCAAAATTTCTAAAAATATTGCGAAAAACCACAATCTTCTCTTTAAGAGTGAATGTTTGAGGTGTATAGAAGGCATTTATTTCAATTTTAGAAAATTTAATTTTTTACATTTTTCCATGAAAAGTGACAATACCCCCCCCTTTGGGGTTCTAGGTGAAAATCTCACTCGATACAAATCAAACAAAAATGTTTCCATGGTGTGTATTGGTTTTCATTTTAATCAAATAGACAAAAAAAAAACCAGAATAAATCCTGAAAGATAAGAAATGAGCATAAAAGATGCTTCAGCTCAAATGTTAAGGTTACTAATAGAGCCCAAATTTCTGATAAAATTGCGAAAAACAACAATTTTCTATTTTAGAGGGAATGTTTGAGGTCCATAGAAGGCATTTATTTCATTTTTAGAAAATGTTATTTTTCACATTTTTCCATGAAAAGTGCCAATACCCCCCCTTTTGGGTTCTAGGTGAAAATCTAACTCGACAAAATCAAACAAAAATGTTTCCATGGTGTGTATTGTTGTTAATTTTCATCAAATAAACAAAATAAAACCCAGAATAAATACTGAAAGACAAGAAATGAGCAAAAAAGATGCTTCAGGGCAAGTGTTAATGTTTCTAAAAGAGCCCAAATTTCTAAAAATATTGCGAAAAACCACAATCTTCTAATTAAGAGTGAATGTTTGAGGTGTATAGAAGGCATTTATTTCATTTTTAGAAAATGTTTTTTTCACATTTTTCCATGAAAAGTGCCAATACCCCCCCCTTTGGGTTCTAGGTGAAAATCTCACTCGACACAAATCAAACAAAAATGTTTCCATGGTGTGTATTGGTTTTCATTTTCATCAAAAAAACAAAAAAAAAACCCCAGAATAAATCCTGAAAGACAAGAAATGAGCATAAAAGATGCATAAGCGGGGTTGTAATGTTACTTAAAGAGCCAAAATTTCTAAAAATATTGCGAAAAACCACAATCTTCTGTTCAAGAGTGAATGTTTGAGGTGTATAGAAGGCATTTATTTCATTTTTAGAAAATTAAATTTTTCACATTTTTCCATGAAAAGTGCCAATACCCCCCCCTTTGGGTTCTAGGTGAAAATCTCACTCGACACAAATCAAACAAAAATGTTGCCATGGTGTATATTGTTTTTCATTTTCATCAAATAAACAAAATAAAACCCAGAATAAATACTGAAAGACAAGAAATGAGCATAAAAGATGCTTCAGCGCAAGTGTTAATGTTTCTATAAGAGCCCAAATTTCTAAAAATAATGCGAAAAACCACAATCTTCTGTTTAAGAGTGAATGTTTGAGGTGTATAGAAGGCATTTATTTCATTTTTAGAAAATTTAATTTTTCACATTTTTCCATGAAAAGTGCCAATACCCCCCCCTTTGGGTTCTAGGTGAAAATCTCAGTCGACACAAATCAAACAAAAATGTTGCCATGGTGTGTATTGTTTTTCATTTTCATCAAATAAACAAAATAAAACCCAGAATAAATACTGAAAGACAAGAAATGAGCATAAAAGATGCTTCAGCGCAAGTGTTAATGTTTCTATAAGAACCCAAATTTCTAAAAATATTGCGAAAAACAACAATCTTCTGTTTAAGAGTGAATGTTTGAGGTGTATAGAAGGCATTTATTTCAATTTTAGAAAATTTAATTTTTTTGCATTTTTCCATGAAAAGTGCGAATACCCCCCCCTTTGGGTTGTAGGTGAAAATCTCACTCGACACAAATCAAACAAAAATGTTTTCATGGTGTGTATTGTTGTTCATTTTCATCTAGTAAACAAAATAAACCCAGAATAAATCCTAAAAGACAAGAAATGAGCATAAAAGATGCTTCAGCGCAAGTGTTAATGTTACTAAAAGAGCCCAAATTTCAAAAAATATTGCGAAAAACAACAATTTTCAGATTAAGAGTGAATGTTTGAGGTGTATATAAGGCATTTATTTCAATTTTAGAAAATTTAATTTTTCACATTTTTCCATGAAAAGTGCCAATACCCCCCTTTTGGTTCTAGGTGAAAATCTCACTCGATACAAATCAAACAAAAATGTTTCCATGGTGTGTATTGGTTTTCATTTTAATCAAATAAACAAAAAAAAACCCAGAATAAATCCTGAAAGATAAGAAATGAGCATAAAAGATGCTTCAGCTCAAGTGTTAAAGTTACTAATAGAGCCCAAATTTCTGATAAAATTGCGAAAAACAACAATTTTCAATTTTAGAGTGAATGTTTGAGGTGTATAGAAAGCATTTATTTTATTTTTAGAAAATGTTATTTTTCACATTTTTCCATGAAAAGTGCCAATACCCCCCCCTTTGGGTTCTAGGTGAAAATCTCACTCGACACAAATCAAACAAAAATGTTTCCATGGTGTGTATTGTTGTTCATTTTCATCAAATAAACAAAATAAACCCAGAATAAATCCTGAAACACAGGAAATGAGCATAAAAGATGCTTCAGCGCAAGTGTTAATGTTTCTAAAAGAGCCCAAATTTCTAAAAATATTCCAAAACCACAATCTTCTGTTTAAGAGTGAATGTTTGAGGTGTATAGAAGGCATTTATTTCAATTTTAATTTTTTTACATTTTTCCATGAAAAGTGCCAATACCCCCCCCTTTAGGTTCTAGGGGAAAATCTCACTCGACAAAAATCAAAAAAATATGTTTCCAGGGTGAGTATTGTTGCACATTTTCATCAAATAAACAAAAAAAAACCCAGAATAAATACTGAAAGACAAGAAATGAGCATAAAAGATGCTTCAGCGGAAGTGGTAATGTTACAAAAAGAGCCAAAATTTCTAAAAATATTGCGAAACACAACAATTTTAATTTTTAGAGTGAATGTCTGAGGTGTATAGAAGGCATTTATTTCATTTTTAGAAAATGTTACATTTACCTTTTTCCATGAAAAGTGCCAATACCCCCCCTTTTGGTTGTAGGTGAAAATCTCACTCGACACATATCAAACAAAATTGTTTCCATGGTGTGTATTGGTTTTCATTTTCATCAAATAAACAAAAAAAACCCCAGAATAAATCCTGAAACACAGGAAATGAGCATAAAAGATACTTCAGCGGGGTTGTTAATGTTACTAAAAGATTCAATATTTTTAAAAATATTGCGAAAAACAACAATTTTTAGTTTTAGAGTGAATGTTTGAGGTGTATAGAAGGCATTTATTTCAATTGTAGAAAATTTAATTTTTCACATTTTTCCATGAAAAGTGCCAATACCCCCCCCTTTGGGTTTTAGGTGAATATCTCCCTCGACACAAATCAAACAAAAATGTTTCCATGGTGTGTATTGTTGTTCATTTTCATCAAATAAACAAAATAAAACCCAGAATAAATCCTGAATGACAAGAAATGGGCATAAAAGATGCTTCAGCGCAAGTGTTAATGTTAGTAAAAGAGCCCAAAATTCTAAAAATATTGCGAAAAACAACAATTTTCAGATTCAGAGTGAATGTTTGAGGTTTATAGAAGGCATTTATTTCATTTTTAGAAAATTTAATTTTTCACATTTTTCCATGAAAAGTGCCAATACCCCGCCCTTTGGGTTCTAGGTGAAAATCTCATTCGACACAAATCAACCAAAAATGTTTCCATGGTGTGTATTGTTGTTCATTTTCATTAAATAAACAAAATTAAACCCAGAATAAATCCTGAAAGACAAGAAATGAGCATAAAAGATCCTTCAGTGTGGTTGTTATAGTTACTAAAAGAGCCCAAATTTCTAAAAATATTGCGAAAAACAACAATTTTCAGTTTAAGAGTGAATGTTTAAGGTGTTTAGAAGGCATTTATTTCATTTTTAGAAAATTTAATTTTTCACATTTTTCCATGAAAAGTGCCAATCCCCCTTTGGGTTCTAGGTGAAAATCTCTCTCGACACAAATCAAACAAAAATGTTTCCATGGTGTGTATTGTTGTTCATTTCCATCAAATAAACAAAATAAAACCCAGAATAAATCCTGAAAGACAAGAAATGAGCATAAAAGAAGCTTCAGCGCAAGTGTTAATGTTAGTAAAAGAGCCCAAAATTCTAAAAATATTGCGAAAAACAACAATTTTCAGATTTAGAGTGCATGTTTGAGGTGTATAGAAGGCATTTATTTCAATTTTAGAAAATTTAATTTTTTACATTTTTCCATGAAAAGTGCCAATACCCCCCCCTTTGGGTTCTAGGTGAAAATCTGACTCGAAACAAATCAAATAAAAATAATTCCATGATGTGTATTGTTGTTCATTTTCATCAAATAAACAAAATAAAACCCAGAATAAATATTGAAAGACAAGAAATGAGCATAAAAGATGCTTCAGCGAAAGTGTTAATGTTACTAAAAGAGCCAAAATTTCTAAAAATATTGCGAAAAACAACAATTTTCAGATTTAGAGTGAATGTTTGAGGTGTATAGAAGGCATTTATTTCATTTTTAGAAAATTTATTTTTTCTCATTTTTCCATGAAAAGTGCCAATACCCCCCCCTTTGGGTTCTAGGTGAAAATCTCACTCGACACAAATCAAACAAAAATGTTTCCATGGTGTGTATTGGTTTTCATTTTCATCAAAAAAACAAAAAAAACCCCAGAATAAATCCTGAAAGACAAGAAATGAGCATAAAAGATGCATAAGTGGGGTTGTAATGTTACTTAAAGAGCCAAAATTTCTAAAAATATTGCGAAAAAACAACAATTTTCAGTTTAAGAGTGAATGTTTGAGGTGTATAGAAGGCATTTATTTCATTTTTAGAAAATTAAATTTTTCACATTTTTCCATGAAAAGTGCCAATACCCCCCCCTTTGGGTTCTAGGTGAAAATCTCACTCGACACAAATCAAACAAAAATGTTGCCATGGTGTGTATTGTTTTTCATTTTCATCAAATAAACAAAATAAAACCCAGAATAAATACTGAAAGACAAGAAATGAGCATAAAAGATGCTTCAGCGCAAGTGTTAATGTTTCTATAAGAGCCAAAATTTCTAAAAATATTGCGAAAAACCACAATCTTCTCTTTAAGAGTGAATGTTTGAGGTGTATAGAAGGCATTTATTTCAATTTTAGAAAATTTAATTTTTTACATTTTTCCATGAAAAGTGACAATACCCCCCCCTTTGGGTTCTAGGTGAAAATCTCACTCGATACAAATCAAACAAAAATGTTTCCATGGTGTGTATTGGTTTTCATTTTAATCAAATAAACAAAAAAAAACCCAGAATAAATCCTGAAAGATAAGAAATGAGCATAAAAGATGCTTCAGCTCAAATGTTAAGGTTACTAATAGAGCCCAAATTTCTGATAAAATTGCGAAAAACAACAATTTTCTTTTTTAGAGGGAATGTTTGAGGTGCATAGAAGGCATTTATTTCATTTTTAGAAAATGTTATTTTTCACATTTTTCCATGAAAAGTGCCAATACCCCCCCTTTTGGGTTCTAGGTGAAAATCTAACTCGACAAAATCAAACAAAAATGTTTCCATGGTGTGTATTGTTGTTAATTTTCATCAAATAAACAAAATAAAACCCAGAATATTATACTGAAAGACAAGAAATGAGCATAAAAGATGCATAAGCGGGGTTGTAATGTTACTTAAAGAGCCAAAATTTCTAAAAATATTGCGAAAAACAACAATTTTCAGTTTAAGAGTGAATGTTTGAGGTGTATAGAAGGCATTTATTTCATTTTTAGAAAATGTTTTTTTCCCATTTTTCCATGAAAAGTGCCAATACCCCCCCCCTTTGGGTTCTAGGTGAAAATCTCACTCGACACAAATCAAACAAAAATGTTTCCATGGTGTGTATTGGTTTTCATTTTCATCAAAAAAACAAAAAAAACCCCAGAATAAATCCTGAAAGACAAGAAATGAGCATAAAAGATGCATAAGTGGGGTTGTAATGTTACTTAAAGAGCCAAAATTTCTAAAAATATTGCGAAAAACAACAATTTTCAGTTTAAGAGTGAATGTTTGAGGTGTATAGAAGGCATTTATTTCATTTTTAGAAAATTAAATTTTTCACATTTTTCCATGAAAAGTGCCAATACCCCCCCCTTTGGGTTCTAGGTGAAAATCTCACTCGACACAAATCAAACAAAAATGTTGCCATGGTGTGTATTGTTTTTCATTTTCATCAAATAAACAAAATAAAACCCAGAATAAATACTGAAAGACAAGAAATGAGCATAAAAGATGCTTCAGCGCAAGTGTTAATGTTTCTATAAGAGCCCAAATTTCTAAAAATAATGCGAAAAACCACAATCTTCTGTTCAAGAGTGAATGTTTGAGGTGTATAGAAGGCATTTATTTCATTTTTAGAAAATTTAATTTTTCACATTTTTCCATGAAAAGTGCCAATACCCCCCCCTTTGGGTTCTAGGTGAAAATCTCAGTCGACACAAATCAAACAAAAATGTTGCCATGGTGTGTATTGTTTTTCATTTTCATCAAATAAACAAAATAAAACCCAGAATAAATACTGAAAGACAAGAAATGAGCATAAAAGATGCTTCAGCTCAAGTGTTAATGTTTCTATAAGAGCCCAAATTTCTAAAAATATTGCGAAAAACAACAATCTTCTGTTTAAGAGTGAATGTTTGAGGTGTATAGAAGGCATTTATTTCAAATTTAGAAAATTTAATTTTTTTGCATTTTTCCATGAAAAGTGCGAATACCCCCCCCTTTGGGTTGTAGGTGAAAATCTCACTCGACACAAATCAAACAAAAATGTTTCCATGGTGTGTATTGGTTTTCATTTTAATCAAATAAACAAAAAAAAACCCAGAATAAATCCTGAAAGATAAGAAATGAGCATAAAAGATGCTTCAGCTCAAGTGTTAAAGTTACTAATAGAGCCCAAATTTCATATAAAATTGCGAAAAACAACAATTTTCAATTTTAGAGTGAATGTTTGAGGTGTATAGAAGGCATTTATTTTATTTTTAGAAAATGTTATTTTTCACATTTTTCCATTAAAAGTGCCAATACCCCCCCCTTTGGGTTCTAGGTGAAAATCTCACTCGACACAAATCAAACAAAAATGTTGCCATGGTGTGTATTGTTGTTCATTTTCATCAAATAAACAAAATAAACCCAGAATAAATCCTGAAACACAGGAAATGAGCATAAAAGATGCTTCAGCGCAAGTGTTAATGTTTCTAAAAGAGCCCAAATTTCTAAAAATATTGCGAAAAACCACAATCTTCTGTTTAAGAGTGAATGTTTGAGGTGTATAGAAGGCATTATTTCAATTTTAATTTTTTTACATTTTTCCATGAAAAGTGCCAATACCCCCCCCTTTAGGTTCTAGGGGAAAATCTCACTCGACAAAAATCAAAAAAATATGTTTCCATGGTGAGTATTGTTGCACATTTTCATCAAATAAACAAAAAAAAACCCAGAATAAATACTGAAAGACAAGAAATGAGCATAAAAGATGCTTCAGCGGAAGTGGTAATGTTACAAAAAGAGCCAAAATTTCTAAAAATATTGCGAAACACAAAAATTTTCATTTTTAGAGTGAATGTCTGAGGTGTATAGAAGGCATTTATTTCATTTTTAGAAAATGTTACATTTACCTTTTTCCATGAAAAGTGCCAATACCCCCCCTTTTGGTTGTAGGTGAAAATCTCACTCGACACATATCAAACAAAATTGTTTCCATGGTGTGTATTGGTTTTCATTTTCATCAAATAAACAAAAAAAACCCCAGAATAAATCCTGAAACACAGGAAATGAGCATAAAAGATACTTCAGCGGGGTTGTTAATGTTACTAAAAGATTCAATATTTTTAAAAATATTGCGAAAAACAACAATTTTTAGTTTTAGAGTGAATGTTTGAGGTGTATAGAAGGCATTTATTTGATTTTTAAAAAATTTAATTTTTCACATTTTTCCATGAAAAGTGCCAATACCTTTGGGTTTTAGGTGAATATCTCCCTCGACACAAATCAAACAAAAATGTTTCCATGGTGTGTATTGTTGTTCATTTTCATCAAATAAACAAAATAAAACCCAGAATAAATCCTGAATGACAAGAAATGGGCATAAAAGATGCTTCAGCGCAAGTGTTAATGTTAGTAAAAGAGCCCAAAATTCTAAAAATATTGCAAAAAACAACAATTTTCAGATTCAGAGTGAATGTTTGAGGTTTATAGAAGGCATTTATTTCATTTTTAGAAAATTTAATTTTTCACATTTTTCCATGAAAAGTGCCAATACCCCGCCCTTTGGGTTCTAGGTGAAAATCTCATTCGACACAAATCAACCAAAAATGTTTCCATGGTGTGTATTGTTGTTCATTTTCATTAAATAAACAAAATTAAACCCAGAATAAATCCTGAAAGACAAGAAATGAGCATAAAAGATCCTTCAGTGTGGTTGTTATAGTTACTAAAAGAGCCCAAATTTCTAAAAATATTGCGAAAAACAACAATTTTCAGTTTAAGAGTGAATGTTTAAGGTGTTTAGAAGGCATTTATTTCATTTTTAGAAAATTTAATTTTTCACATTTTTCCATGAAAAGTGCCAATCCCCCTTTGGGTTCTAGGTGAAAATCTCTCTCGACACAAATCAAACAAAAATGTTTCCATGGTGTGTATTGTTGTTCATTTCCATCAAATAAACAAAATAAAACCCAGAATAAATCCTGAAAGACAAGAAATGAGCATAAAAGAAGCTTCAGCGCAAGTGTTAATGTTAGTAAAAGAGCCCAAAATTCTAAAAATATTGCGAAAAACAACAATTTTCAGATTTAGAGTGCATGTTTGAGGTGCATAGAAGGCATTTATTTCATTTTTAGAAAATGTTATTTTTCACATTTTTCCATTAAAAGTGCCAATACCCCCCCCTTTGGGTTCTAGGTGAAAATCTCACTCGAAACAAATCAAACAAAAATAATTCCATGATGTGTATTGTTGTTCATTTTCATCAAATAAACAAAATAAAACCCAGAATAAATATTGAAAGACAAGAAATGAGCATAAAAGATGCTTCAGCGAAAGTGTTAATGTTACTAAAAGAGCCAAAATTTCTAAAAATATTGCGAAAAACAACAATTTTCAGATTTAGAGTGAATGTTTGAGGTGTATAGAAGGCATTTATTTCATTTTTAGAAAATTTATTTTTTCTCATTTTTCCATGAAAAAAGCCAATACCCCCCCCTTTGGGTTCTAGGTGAAAATCTCACTCGACACAAATCAAACAAAAATGTTTCCATGGTGTGTATTGTTGTTCATTTTCATCAAATAAACAAAATAAAACCCAGAATATATCCTGAAACACAGGAAATGAGCATAAAAGATGCTTCAGCGCAAGTGTTAATGTTTCTAAAAGAGCCCAAATTTCTAAAAATATTGCGAAAAACCACAATCTTCTGTTTAAGAGTGAATGTTTGAGGTGTAAAGAAGGCATTTATTTCAATTTAAATTTTTTTACATTTTTCCATGAAAAGTGCCAATACCCCCTCCTTTAGGTTCTAGGGGAAAATCTCACTCGACACAAATCAAAAAAATATGTTTCCATGGTGAGTATTGTTGTACATTTTCATCAAATATACAAAATAAAACCCAGAATAAATACTGAAAGACAAGAAATGAGCATAAAAGATGCTTCAGCGGAAGTGGTAATGTTACAAAAAGAGCCAAAATTTCTAAAAATATTGCGAAAAACAACAATCTTCATTTTTAGAGTGAATTTCTGAGGTGTATAGAAGGCATTTATTTCATTTTTAGAAAATGTTAAATTTACATTTTTCCATGAAAAGTGCCAATACCCCCCCCTTGGGTTGTAGGTGAAAATCTCACTCGACACATATCAAACAAAAATGTTTCCATGGTGTGTATTGGTTTTCATTTTCATCAAATAAACAAAAAAAAACCCAGAATAAATCCTGAAAGACAAGAAATGAGCTAAAAAGATGCTTCAGCGCAAATGTTAATGTTATTTAAAGAGCCATAATTTCTAAAAATATTGCAAAAAACAACAATCTTCTGTTTTAGAGTGAATGTTTGAGATATATAGAAGGCATTTATTTCATTTTTAGAAAATGTTTTTTTCACATCTTTCCATGAAAAGTGCCAATACCCCCCCCTTTGGGTTCTAGGTGAAAATCTCACTCGACACAAATAAAACAAAAATGTTTCCATGGTGTGTATTGGTTTTCATTTTCATAAAATAAACAAAATAAAACCCAGAATAAATCCTGTACGACAAGAAATGAGCATAAAAGATGCTTCAGCGGAAGTGTTAATGTTACTAAAAGAGCCAAAATTTCTAAAAATATT
This sequence comes from Hetaerina americana, assembly GCF_022747635.1. NCBI lineage: Eukaryota > Metazoa > Arthropoda > Insecta > Odonata > Calopterygidae > Hetaerina > Hetaerina americana. The sequence goes on from NW_027286828.1 coordinate 275,231, forward strand.
GCGAAAAACCACAATCTTCTCTTTAAGAGTGAATGTTTGAGGTGTATAGAAGGCATTTATTTCAATTTTAGAAAATTTAATTTTTTACATTTTTCCATGAAAAGTGACAATACCCCCCCCTTTGGGTTCTAGGTGAAAATCTCACTCGATACAAATCAAACAAAAATGTTTCCATGGTGTGTATTGGTTTTCATTTTAATCAAATAAACAAAAAAAAAACCCAGAATAAATCCTGAAAGATAAGAAATGAGCATAAAAGATGCTTCAGCTCAAATGTTAAGGTTACTAATAGAGCCCAAATTTCTGATAAATTTGCGAAAAACAACAATTTTCTTTTTTAGAGGGAATGTTTGAGGTGCATAGAAGGCATTTATTTCATTTTTAGAAAATGTTATTTTTCACATTTTTCCATGAAAAGTGCCAATACCCTCCCTTTTGGGTTCTAGGTGAAAATCTAACTCGACAAAATCAAACAAAAATGTTTCCATGGTGTGTATTGTTGTTAATTTTCATCAAATAAACAAAATAAAACCCAGAATAAATATTGAAAGACAAGAAATGAGCATAAAAGATGCTTCAGGGCAAGTGTTAATGTTTCTAAAAGAGCCCAAATTTCTAAAAATATTGCGAAAAACCACAATCTTCTAATTAAGAGTGAATGTTTGAGGTGTATAGAAGGCATTTATTTCATTTTTAGAAAATGTTTTTTTCACATTTTTCCATGAAAAGTGCCAATACCCCCCCCTTTGGGTTCTAGGTGAAAATCTCACTCGACAAAAATCAAACAAAAATGTTTCCATGGTGTGTATTGGTTTTCATTTTCATCAAAAAAACAAAAAAAACCCCAGAATAAATCCTGAAAGACAAGAAATGAGCATAAAAGATGCATAAGCGGGGTTGTAATGTTACTTAAAGAGCCAAAATTTCTAAAAATATTGCGAAAAACCACAATCTTCTGTTCAAGAGTGAATGTTTGAGGTGTATAGAAGGCATTTATTTCATTTTTAGAAAATTAAATTTTTCACATTTTTCCATGAAAAGTGCCAATACCCCCCCCTTTGGGTTCTAGGTGAAAATCTCACTCGACACAAATCAAACAAAAATGTTGCCATGGTGTGTATTGTTTTTCATTTTCATCAAATAAACAAAATAAAACCCAGAATAAATACTGAAAGACAAGAAATGAGCATAAAAGATGCTTCAGCGCAAGTGTTAATGTTTCTATAAGAGCCCAAATTTCTAAAAATATTGCGAAAAACAACAATCTTCTGTTTAAGAGTGAATGTTTGAGGTGTATAGAAGGCATTTATTTCAATTTTAGAAAATTTAATTTTTTTGCATTTTTCCATGAAAAGTGCGAATACCCCCCCCTTAGGGTTGTAGGTGAAAATCTCACTCGACACAAATCAAACAAAAATGTTTTCATGGTGTGTATTGTTGTTCATTTTCATCTAGTAAACAAAATAAACCCAGAATAAATCCTAAAAGACAAGAAATGAGCATAAAAGATGCTTCAGCGCAAGTGTTAATGTTACTAAAAGAGCCCAAATTTCAAAAAATATTGCGAAAAACAACAATTTTCAGATTAAGAGTGAATGTTTGAGGTGTATATAAGGCATTTATTTCAATTTTAGAAAATTTAATTTTTCACATTTTTCCATGAAAAGTGCCAATACCCCCCTTTTGGTTCTAGGTGAAAATCTCACTCGATACAAATCAAACAAAAATGTTTCCATGGTGTGTATTGGTTTTCATTTTAATCAAATAAACAAAAAAAAACCCAGAATAAATCCTGAAAGATAAGAAATGAGCATAAAAGATGCTTCAGCTCAAGTGTTAAAGTTACTAATAGAGCCCAAATTCCTAAAAATATTGCGAAAAACCACAATCTTCTGTTTAAGAGTGAATGTTTGAGGTGTATAGAAGGCATTTATTTCAATTTTAAATTTTTTACATTTTTCCATGAAAAGTGCCAATACCTCCCCTTTAGGTTCTAGGGGAAAATCTCACTCGACAAAAATCAAAAAAATATGTTTCCATGGTGAGTATTGTTGCACATTTTCATCAAATAAACAAAAAAAAACCCAGAATAAATACTGAAAGACAAGAAATGAGCATAAAAGATGCTTCAGCGGAAGTGGTAATGTTACAAAAAGAGCCAAAATTTCTAAAAATATTGCGAAACACAACAATTTTCATTTTTAGAGTGAATGTCTGAGGTGTATAGAAGGCATTTATTTCATTTTTAGAAAATGTTACATTTACCTTTTTCCATGAAAAGTGCCAATACCCCCCCTTTTGGTTGTAGGTAAAAATCTCACTCGACACATATCAAACAAAATTGTTTCCATGGTGTGTATTGGTTTTCATTTTCATCAAATAAACAAAAAAAACCCCAGAATAAATCCTGAAACACAGGAAATGAGCATAAAAGATACTTCAGCGGGGTTGTTAATGTTACTAAAAGATTCAATAATTTTAAAAATATTGCGAAAAACAACAATTTTTAGTTTTAGAGTGAATGTTTGAGGTGTATAGAAGGCATTTATTTGATTTTTAAAAAATTTAATTTTTCACATTTTTCCATGAAAAGTGCCAATACCCCCCCCTTTGGGTTTTAGGTGAATATCTCCCTCGACACAAATCAAACAAAAATGTTTCCATGGTGTGTATTGTTGTTCATTTTCATCAAATAAACAAAATAAAACCCAGAATAAATCCTGAATGACAAGAAATGGGCATAAAAGATGCTTCAGCGCAAGTGTTAATGTTAGTAAAAGAGCCCAAAATTCTAAAAATATTGCGAAAAACAACAATTTTCAGATTCAGAGTGAATGTTTGAGGTTTATAGAAGGCATTTATTTCATTTTTAGAAAATTTAATTTTTCACATTTTTCCATGAAAAGTGCCAATACCCCGCCCTTTGGGTTCTAGGTGAAAATCTCATTCGACACAAATCAACCAAAAATGTTTCCATGGTGTGTATTTTTGTTCATTTTCATTAAATAAACAAAATTAAACCCAGAATAAATCCTGAAAGACAAGAAATGAGCATAAAAGATCCTTCAGTGTGGTTGTTATAGTTACTAAAAGAGCCCAAATTTCTAAAAATATTGCGAAAAACAACAATTTTCAGTTTAAGAGTGAATGTTTAAGGTGTTTAGAAGGCATTTATTTCATTTTTAGAAAATTTAATTTTTCACATTTTTCCATGAAAAGTGCCAATCCCCCTTTGGGTTCTAGGTGAAAATCTCTCTCGACACAAATCAAACAAAAATGTTTCCATGGTGTGTATTGTTGTTCATTTCCATCAAATAAACAAAATAAAACCCAGAATAAATCCTGAAAGACAAGAAATGAGCATAAAAGAAGCTTCAGCGCAAGTGTTAATGTTAGTAAAAGAGCCCAAAATTCTAAAAATATTGCGAAAAACAACAATTTTCAGATTAAGAGTGCATGTTTGAGGTGCATAGAAGGCATTTATTTCATTTTTAGAAAATGTTATTTTTCACATTTTTCCATTAAAAGTGCCAATACCCCCCCCTTTGGGTTCTAGGTGAAAATCTCACTCGAAACAAATCAAACAAAAATAATTCCATGATGTGTATTGTTGTTCATTTTCATCAAATAAACAAAATAAAACCCAGAATAAATATTGAAAGACAAGAAATGAGCATAAAAGATGCTTCAGCGAAAGTGTTAATGTTACTAAAAGAGCCAAAATTTCTAAAAATATTGCGAAAAACAACAATTTTCAGATTTAGGGTGAATGTTTGAGGTGTATAGAAGGCATTTATTTCATTTTTAGAAAATTTATTTTTTCTCATTTTTCCATGAAAAAAGCCAATACCCCCCCCTTTGGGTTCTAGGTGAAAATCTCACTCGACACAAATCAAACAAAAATGTTTCCATGGTGTGTATTGTTGTTCATTTTCATCAAATAAACAAAATAAAACCCAGAATATATCCTGAAACACAGGAAATGAGCATAAAAGATGCTTCAGCGCAAGTGTTAATGTTTCTAAAAGAGCCCAAATTTCTAAAAATATTGCGAAAAACCACAATCTTCTGTTTAAGAGTGAATGTTTGAGGTGTAAAGAAGGCATTTATTTCAATTTAAATTTTTTTACATTTTTCCATGAAAAGTGCCAATACCCCCTCCTTTAGGTTCTAGGGGAAAATCTCACTCGACACAAATCAAAAAAATATGTTTCCATGGTGAGTATTGTTGTACATTTTCATCAAATATACAAAATAAAACCAAGAATAAATACTGAAAGACAAGAAATGAGCATAAAAGATGCTTCAGCGGAAGTGGTAATGTTACAAAAAGAGCCAAAATTTCTAAAAATATTGCGAAAAACAACAATCTTCATTTTTAGAGTGAATTTCTGAGGTGTATAGAAGGCATTTATTTCATTTTTAGAAAATGTTAAATTTACATTTTTCCATGAAAAGTGCCAATACCCCCCCTTTGGGTTGTAGGTGAAAATCTCACTCGACACATATCAAACAAAAATGTTTCCATGGTGTGTATTGGTTTTCATTTTCATCAAATAAACAAAAAAAAACCCAGAATAAATCCTGAAAGACAAGAAATGAGCTAAAAAGATGCTTCAGCGCAAATGTTAATGTTATTTAAAGAGCCATAATTTCTAAAAATATTGCAAAAAACAACAATCTTCTGTTTTAGAGTGAATGTTTGAGATATATAGAAGGCATTTATTTCATTTTTAGAAAATTTATTTTTTCTCAATTTTCCATGAAAAGTGCCAATACCCCCCCCTTTGGGTTCTAGGTGAAAATCTAACTCGACACTAATCAAACAAAAATGTTTCCATGGTGTGTATTGTTGTTCATTTTCATCAAATAAACAAAATAAAACCCAGAATAAATCCTGAATGACAAGAAATGGGCATAAAAGATGCTTCAGCGCAAGTGTTAATGTTAGTAAAAGAGCCCAAAATTCTAAAAATATTGCGAAAAACAACAATTTTCAGATTCAGAGTGAATGTTTGAGGTGTATAGAAGGCATTTATTTCATTTTTAGAAAATGTTTTTTTCACATCTTTCCATGAAAAGTGCCAATACCCCCCCCTTTGGGTTCTAGGTGAAAATCTCACTCAACACAAATAAAACAAAAATGTTTCCATGGTGTGTATTGGTTTTCATTTTCATAAAATAAACAAAATAAAACCCAGAATAAATCCTGTACGACAAGAAATGAGCATAAAAGATGCTTCAGCGGAAGTGTTAATGTTACTAAAAGAGCCAAAATTTCTAAAAATATTGCGAAAAACCACCATCTTCTCTTTAAGAGTGAATGTTTGAGGTGTATAGAAGGCATTTATTTCAATTTTAGAAAATTTAATTTTTTACATTTTTCCATGAAAAGTGACAATACCCCCCCCTTTGGGTTCTAGGTGAAAATCTCACTCGATACAAATCAAACAAAAATGTTTCCATGGTGTGTATTGGTTTTCATTTTAATCAAATAAACAAAAAAAAACCCAGAATAAATCCTGAAAGATAAGAAATGAGCATAAAAGATGCTTCAGCTCAAATGTTAAGGTTACTAATAGAGCCCAAATTTCTGATAAAATTGCGAAAAACAACAATCTTCTAATTAAGAGTGAATGTTTGAGGTGTATAGAAGGCATTTATTTCATTTTTAGAAAATGTTTTTTTCACATTTTTCCATGAAAAGTGCCAATACCCCCCCCCTTTGGGTTCTAGGTGAAAATCTCACTCGACACAAATCAAACAAAAATGTTTCCATGGTGTGTATTGGTTTTCATTTTCATCAAAAAAACAAAAAAAACCCCAGAATAAATCCTGAAAGACAAGAAATGAGCATAAAAGATGCATCAGCGGGGTTGTAATGTTACTTAAAGAGCCAAAATTTCTAAAAATATTGCGAAAAACCACAATCTTCTGTTCAAGAGTGAATGTTTGAGGTGTATAGAAGGCATTTATTTCATTTTTAGAAAATTAAATTTTTCACATTTTTCCATGAAAAGTGCCAATACCCCCCCCTTTGGGTTCTAGGTGAAAATCTCACTCGACACAAATCAAACAAAAATGTTGCCATGGTGTGTATTGTTTTTCATTTTCTTCAAATAAACAAAATAAAACCCAGAATAAATACTGAAAGACAAGAAATGAGCATAAAAGATGCTTCAGCGCAAGTGTTAATGTTTCTATAAGAGCCCAAATTTCTAAAAATAATGCGAAAAACCACAATCTTCTGTTTAAGAGTGAATGTTTGAGGTGTATAGAAGGCATTTATTTCATTTTTAGAAAATTTAATTTTTCACATTTTTCCATGAAAAGTGCCAATACCCCCCCCTTTGGGTTCTAGGTGAAAATCTCAGTCGACACAAATCAAACAAAAATGTTGCCATGGTGTGTATTGTTTTTCATTTTCATCAAATAAACAAAATAAAACCCAGAATAAATACTGAAAGACAAGAAATGAGCATAAAAGATGCTTCAGCGCAAGTGTTAATGTTTCTATAAGAGCCCAAATTTCTAAAAATATTGCGAAAAACAACAATCTTCTGTTTAAGAGTGAATGTTTGAGGTGTATAGAAGGCATTTATTTCAATTTTAGAAAATTTAATTATTTTGCATTTTTCCATGAAAAGTGCGAATACCCCCCCCTTTGGGTTGTAGGTGAAAATCTCACTCGACACAAATCAAACAAAAATGTTTCCATGGTGTGTATTGGTTTTCATTTTAATCAAATAAACAAAAAAAAACCCAGAATAAATCCTGAAAGATAAGAAATGAGCATAAAAGATGCTTCAGCTCAAGTGTTAAAGTTACTAATAGAGCCCAAATTTCTGATAAAATTGCGAAAAACAACAATTTTCAATTTTAGAGTGAATGTTTGAGGTGTATAGAAGGCATTTATTTTATTTTTAGAAAATGTTATTTTTCACATTTTTCCATTAAAAGTGCCAAAACCCCCCCCTTTTGGGTTCTAGGTGAAAATCTCACTCGAAACAAATCAAACAAAAATAATTCCATGATGTGTATTGTTGTTCATTTTCATCAAATAAACAAAATAAAACCCAGAATAAATAGTGAAAGACAAGAAATGAGCATAAAAGATGCTTCAGCGAAAGTGTTAATGTTACTAAAAGAGCCAAAATTTCTAAAAATATTGCGAAAAACAACAATTTTCAATTTTAGAGTGAATGTTTGAGGTGTATAGAAGGCATTTATTTCATTTTTAGAAATTTTATTTTTTCTCATTTTTCCATGAAAAGTGCCAATACCCCCCCCTTTGGGTTCTAGGTGAAAATCTCACTCGACACAAATCAAACAAAAATGTTTCCATGGTGTGTATTGTTGTTCATTTTCATCAAATAAACAAAATAAACCCAGAATAAATCCTGAAACACAGGAAATGAGCATAAAAGATGCTTCAGCGCAAGTGTTAATGTTTCTAAAAGAGCCCAAATTTCTAAAAATATTGCGAAAAACCACAATCTTCTGTTTAAGAGTGAATGTTTGAGGTGTATAGAAGGCATTTATTTCAATTTTAATTTTTTTACATTTTTCCATGAAAAGTGCCAATACCCCCCCCTTTAGGTTCTAGGGGAAAATCTCACTCGACAAAAATCAAAAAAATATGTTTCCATGGTGAGTATTGTTGCACATTTTCATCAAATAAACAAAATAAAACCCAGAATAAATACTGAAAGACAAGAAATGAGCATAAAAGATGCTTCAGCGGAAGTGGTAATGTTACAAAAAGAGCCAAAATTTCTAAAAATATTGCGAAACACAACAATTTTCATTTTTAGAGTGAATGTCTGAGGTGTATAGAAGGCATTTATTTCATTTTTAGAAAATGTTACATTTACCTTTTTCCATGAAAAGTGCCAATACCCCCCCTTTTGGTTGTAGGTGAAAATCTCACTCGACACATATCAAACAAAATTGTTTCCATGGTGTGTATTGGTTTTCATTTTCATCAAATAAACAAAAAAAACCCCAGAATAAATCCTGAAACACAGGAAATGAGCATAAAAGATACTTCAGCGGGGTTGTTAATGTTACTAAAAGATTCAATATTTTTAAAAATATTGCGAAAAACAACAATTTTTAGTTTTAGAGTGAATGTTTGAGGTGTATAGAAGGCATTTATTTGATTTTTAAAAAATTTAATTTTTCACATTTTTCCATGAAAAGTGCCAATACCCCCCCCTTTGGATTTTAGGTGAATATCTCCCTCGACACAAATCAAACAAAAATGTTTCCATGGTGTGTATTGTTGTTCATTTTCATCAAATAAACAAAATGAAACCCAGAATAAATCCTGAATGACAAGAAATGGGCATAAAAGATGCTTCAGCGCAAGTGTTAATGTTAGTAAAAGAGCCCAAAATTCTAAAAATATTGCGAAAAACAACAATTTTCAGATTCAGAGTGAATGTTTGAGGTTTATAGAAGGCATTTATTTCATTTTTAGAAAATTTAATTTTTCACATTTTTCCATGAAAAGTGCCAATACCCCGCCCTTTGGGTTCTAGGTGAAAATCTCATTCGACACAAATCAACCAAAAATGTTTCCATGGTGTGTATTGTTGTTCATTTTCATTAAATAAACAAAATTAAACCCAGAATAAATCCTGAAAGACAAGAAATGAGCATAAAAGATCCTTCAGTGTGGTTGTTATAGTTACTAAAAGAGCCCAAATTTCTAAAAATATTGCGAAAAACAACAATTTTCAGTTTAAGAGTGAATGTTTAAGGTGTTTAGAAGGCATTTATTTCATTTTTAGAAAATTTAATTTTTCACATTTTTCCATGAAAAGTGCCAATCCCCCTTTGGGTTCTAGGTGAAAATCTCTCTCGACACAAATCAAACAAAAATGTTTCCATGGTGTGTATTGTTGTTCATTTCCATCAAATAAACAAAATAAAACCCAGAATAAATCCTGAAAGACAAGAAATGAGCATAAAAGAAGCTTCAGCGCAAGTGTTAATGTTAGTAAAAGAGCCCAAAATTCTAAAAATATTGCGAAAAACAACAATTTTCAGATTTAGAGTGCATGTTTGAGGTGCATAGAAGGCATTTATTTCATTTTTAGAAAATGTTATTTTTCACATTTTTCCATTAAAAGTGCCAATACCCCCCCCTTTGGGTTCTAGGTGAAAATCTCACTCGAAACAAATCAAACAAAAATAATTCCATGATGTGTATTGTTGTTCATTTTCATCAAATAAACAAAATAAAACCCAGAATAAATATTGAAAGACAAGAAATGAGCATAAAAGATGCTTCAGCGAAAGTGTTAATGTTACTAAAAGAGCCAAAATTTCTAAAAATATTGCGAAAAACAACAATTTTCAGATTTAGAGTGAATGTTTGAGGTGTATAGAAGGCATTTATTTCATTTTTAGAAAATTTATTTTTTCTCATTTTTCCATGAAAAAAGCCAATACCCCCCCCTTTGGGTTCTAGGTGAAAATCTCACTCGACACAAATCAAACAAAAATGTTTCCATGGTGTGTATTGTTGTTCATTTTCATCAAATATACAAAATAAAACCCAGAATATATCCTGAAACACAGGAAATGAGCATAAAAGATGCTTCAGCGCAAGTGTTAATGTTTCTAAAAGAGCCCAAATTTCTAAAAATATTGCGAAAAACCACAATCTTCTGTTTAAGAGTGAATGTTTGAGGTGTATAGAAGGCATTTATTTCAATTTTAATTTTTTTACATTTTTCCATGAAAAGTGCCAATACCCCCCCCTTTTAGGTTCTAGGGGAAAATCTCACTCGACACAAATCAAAAAAATATGTTTCCATGGTGAGTATTGTTGCACATTCTCATCAAATAAACAAAATAAAACCCAGAATAAATACTGAAAGACAAGAAATGAGCATAAAAGATGCTTCAGCGGAAGTGGTAATGTTACAAAAAGAGCCAAAATTTCTAAAAATATTGCGAAACACAACAATTTTCATTTTTAGAGTGAATGTCTGAGGTGTATAGAAGGCATTTATTTCATTTTTAGAAAATGTTACTTTTACATTTTTCCATGAAAAGTGCCAATACCCCCCCCTTTGGGTTGTAGGTGAAAATCCCACTCGACACATATCAAACAAAAATGTTTCCATGGTGTGTATTCGTTTTCATTTTCATCAAATAAACAAAAAAAACCCCAGAATAAATCCTGAAAGACAAGAAATGAACATAAAAGATGCTTCAGCGCAAATGTTAATGTTATTTAAAGAGCCATAATTTCTAAAAATATTGCGAAAAACAACAATCCTCTGTTTTAGAGTGATTGCTTGAGGTGTATAGAAGGTATTTATTTCATTTTTAGAAAATTTATTTTTTCTCAATTTTCCATGAAAAGTGCCAATACCCCCTTTGGGCTCTAGGTGAAAATCTCACTCGACAAAAATCTAACAAAAATATTTCCATGGTGTGTATTGTTGTTCATTTTCATCAAATAAACAAAATAAAACCCAGAATAAATCCTGAATAACAAGAAATGGGCATAAAAGATGCTTCAGCGCAAGTGTTAATGTTAGTAAAAGAGCCCAAAATTCTAAAAATATTGCGAAAAACCACAATTTTCAGATTCAGAGTGAATGTTTGAGGTTTATAGAAGGCATTTATTTCATTTTTAGAAAATGTTTTTTTTCACATTTTTCCATGAAAAGTGCCAATACCCTTTGGATTCTAGGTGAAAATCTCACTCGACACAAATCAAACAAAAATGTTTCCATGGTGTGTATTGGTTTTCATTTTCATCAAATAAACAAAAAAAACCCCAGAATAAATCCTGAAAGACAAGAAATGAGCATAAAAGATGCATCAGCGGGGTTGTTAATTTTACTTAAAGAGCCAAAATTTCTAAAAATATTCGAAAAACAACAATCTTCTGTTTTAGAGTGAATGTTTAAGGGGTATAGAAGGCATTTATTTCATTTTTAGAAAATTTAATTTTTTTACATTTTTCCATGAAAAGATCCAATACCCCACCATTTGGGTTCTAGGTGAAAATCTCACTCGACACAAATCAAACAAAAATGTTTTCATGGTCTGTATTGTTGTTCATTTTCATCAAATAAACAAAATACAACCCATAATAAATACTGAAAGACAGGAAATGAGCATAAAAGATCCTTCAGCGCAAATGTTAATGTTTTTAAAAGAGCCCAAATTTCTAAAATTTTGCGAAAAACAACAATTTTCAGTTTTAGAGTGAATGTTTGAGGTGTACAGAAGGCAATTATTTTATTTTTAAAAAATTTAATTTTTCACATTTTTCCATGAAAAGTGCCAATACCCCCCCCTTTGGGTTCTAGGTGAAAATCTAACTCGACACAAATCAACCAAAAATGTTTCCATGGTGTGTATTGTTGTTTATTTTCATCAAATAAACAAAATAAAACCCAGAATAAATCCTGAAAGACAAGAAATGAGCATAAAAGATGCTTCAGCGCAAGTGTTAATGTTACTAAAAGAGCCCAAAATTCTAAAAATATTGCGAAAAACAACAATTTTCAGATTTAGAGTGAATGTTTGAGGTGTATAGAAGGCATTTATTTCATTTTTAGAAAATGTTTTTTTTTATATTTTTCCATGAAAAGTGCCAATACCCCCCCCTTTGGGTTCTAGGTGAAAATCTCACTCGACACATATCAAACAAAAATGTTTCCATGGTGTGTATTGTTGTTCATTTTCATCAAATAAACAAAAAAAACCCCAGAATAAATCCTGAAACACAGGAAATGAGCATAAAAGATGCTTCAGCGCAAGTGTTAATGTTTCTAAAAGAGCCCAAATTTCTAAAAATATTGCGAAAAACCACAATCTTCTGTTTAAGAGTGAATGTTTGAGGTGTATAGAAGGCATTTATTTCATTTTTAGAAATTTTATTTTTTCTCATTTTTCCATGAAAAGTGCCAATACCCCCCCCTTTAGGTTCTAGGGGAAAATCTCACTCGACAAAAATCAAAAAAATATGTTTCCATGGTGAGTATTGTTGCACATTTTCATCAAATAAACAAAATAAAACCCAGAATAAATACTGAAAGACAAGAAATGAGCATAAAAGATCCTTCAGCGGAAGTGGTAATGTTACAAAAAGAGCCAAAATTTCTAAAAATATTGCGAAACACAACAATTTTCATTTTTAGAGTGAATGTCTGAGGTGTATAGAAGGCATTTATTTCATTTTTAGAAAATGTTACATTTACCTTATTCCATGAAAAGTGCCAATACCCCCCCTTTTGGTTGTAGGTGAAAATCTCACTCGACACATATCAAACAAAATTGTTTCCATGGTGTGTATTGGTTTTCATTTTCATCAAATAAACAAAAAAAACCCCAGAATAAATCCTGAAACACAGGAAATGAGCATAAAAGATACTTCAGCGGGGTTGTTAATGTTACTAAAAGATTCAATATTTTTAAAAATATTGCGAAAAACAACAATTTTTAGTTTTAGAGTGAATGTTTGAGGTGTATAGAAGGCATTTATTTGATTTTTAAAAAATTTAATTTTTCACATTTTTCCATGAAAAGTGCCAATACCCCCCCCCTTTGGGTTTTAGGTGAATATCTCCCTCGACACAAATCAAACAAAAATGTTTCCATGGTGTGTATTGTTGTTCATTTTCATCAAATAAACAAAATAAAACCCAGAATAAATCCTGAATGACAAGAAATGGGCATAAAAGATGCTTCAGCGCAAGTGTTAATGTTAGTAAAAGAGCCCAAAATTCTAAAAATATTGCGAAAAACAACAATTTTCAGATTCAGAGTGAATGTTTGAGGTTTATAGAAGGCATTTATTTCATTTTTAGAAAATTTAATTTTTCACATTTTTCCATGAAAAGTGCCAATACCCCGCCCTTTGGGTTCTAGGTGAAAATCTCATTCGACACAAATCAACCAAAAATGTTTCCATGGTGTGTATTGTTGTTCATTTTCATTAAATAAACAAAATTAAACCCAGAATAAATCCTGAAAGACAAGAAATGAGCATAACAGATCCTTCAGTGTGGTTGTTATAGTTACTAAAAGAGCCCAAATTTCTAAAAATATTGCGAAAAACAACAATTTTCAGTTTAAGAGTGAATGTTTAAGGTGTTTAGAAGGCATTTATTTCATTTTTAGAAAATTTAATTTTTCACATTTTTCCATGAAAAGTGCCAATCCCCCTTTGGGTTCTAGGTGAAAATCTCTCTCGACACAAATCAAACAAAAATGTTTCCATGGTGTGTATTGTTGTTCATTTCCATTAAATAAACAAAATAAAACCCAGAATAAATCCTGAAAGACAAGAAATGAGCATAAAAGAAGCTTCAGCGCAAGTGTTAATGTTAGTAAAAGAGCCCAAAATTCTAAAAATATTGCGAAAAACAACAATTTTCAGATTTAGAGTGCATGTTTGAGGTGCATAGAAGGCATTTATTTCATTTTTAGAAAATGTTATTTTTCACATTTTTCCATTAAAAGTGCCAATACCCCCCCCTTTGGGTTCTAGGTGAAAATCTCACTCGACACAAATCAAACAAAAATGTTTCCATGGTGTGTATTGTTGTTCATTTTCATCAAATAAACAAAATAAACCCAGAATAAATCCTGAAACACAGGAAATGAGCATAAAAGATGCTTCAGCGCAAGTGTTAATGTTTCTAAAAGAGCCCAAATTTCTAAAAATATTGCGAAAAACCACAATCTTCTGTTTAAGAGTGAATGTTTGAGGTGTATAGAAGGCATTTATTTCAATTTTAATTTTTTTACATTTTTCCATGAAAAGTGCCAATACCCCCCCCTTTAGGTTCTAGGGGAAAATCTCACTCGACAAAAATCAAAAAAATATGTTTCCATGGTGAGTATTGTTGCACATTTTCATCAAATAAACAAAATAAAACCCAGAATAAATACTGAAAGACAAGAAATGAGCATAAAAGATGCTTCAGCGGAAGTGGTAATGTTACAAAAAGAGCCAAAATTTCTAAAAATATTGCGAAACACAACAATTTTCATTTTTAGAGTGAATGTCTGAGGTGTATAGAAGGCATTTATTTCATTTTTTGAAAATGTTACATTTACCTTTTTCCATGAAAAGTGCCAATACCCCCCCTTTTGGTTGTAGGTGAAAATCTCACTCGACACATATCAAACAAAATTGTTTCCATGGTGTGTATTGGTTTTCATTTTCATCAAATAAACAAAAAAAACCCCAGAATAAATCCTGAAACACAGGAAATGAGCATAAAAGATACTTCAGCGGGGTTGTTAATGTTACTAAAAGATTCAATATTTTTAAAAATATTGCGAAAAACAACAATTTTTAGTTTTAGAGTGAATGTTTGAGGTGTATAGAAGGCATTTATTTGATTTTTAAAAAATTTAATTTTTCACATTTTTCCATGAAAAGTGCCAATACCCCCCCCTTTGGGTTTTAGGTGAATATCTCCCTCGACACAAATCAAACAAAAATGTTTCCATGGTGTGTATTGTTGTTCATTTTCATCAAATAAACAAAATAAAACCCAGAATAAATCCTGAATGACAAGAAATGGGCATAAAAGATGCTTCAGCGCAAGTGTTAATGTTAGTAAAAGAGCCCAAAATTCTAAAAATATTGCGAAAAACAACAATTTTCAGATTCAGAGTGAATGTTTGAGGTTTATAGAAGGCATTTATTTCATTTTTAGAAAATTTAATTTTTCACATTTTTCCATGAAAAGTGCCAATACCCCGCCCTTTGGGTTCTAGGTGAAAATCTCATTCGACACAAATCAACCAAAAATGTTTCCATGGTGTGTATTGTTGTTCATTTTCATTAAATAAACAAAATTAAACCCAGAATAAATCCTGAAAGACAAGAAATGAGCATAAAAGATCCTTCAGTGTGGTTGTTATAGTTACTAAAAGAGCCCAAATTTCTAAAAATATTGCGAAAAACAACAATTTTCAGTTAAAGAGTGAATTTTTAAGGTGTTTAGAAGGCATTTATTTCATTTTTAGAAAATTTAATTTTTCACATTTTTCCATGAAAAGTGCCAATCCCCCTTTGGGTTCTAGTTGAAAATCTCACTCGACACAAATCAAACAAAAATGTTTTCATGGTCTGTATTGTTGTTCATTTTCATCAAATAAACAAAATACAACCCATAATAAATACTGAAAGACAGGAAATGAGCATAAAAGATCCTTCAGCGCAAATGTTAATGTTTTTAAAAGAGCCCAAATTTCTAAAATTTTGCGAAAAACAACAATTTTCAGTTTTAGAGTGAATGTTTGAGGTGTACAGAAGGCAATTATTTTATTTTTAAAAAATTTAATTTTTCACATTTTTCCATGAAAAGTGCCAATACCCCCCCCTTTGGGTTCTAGGTGAAAATCTAACTCGACACAAATCAACCAAAAATGTTTCCATGGTGTGTATTGTTGTTTATTTTCATCAAATAAACAAAATAAAACCCAGAATAAATCCTGAAAGACAAGAAATGAGCATAAAAGAAGCTTCAGCGCAAGTGTTAATGTTACTAAAAGAGCCCAAAATTCTAAAAATATTGCGAAAAACAACAATTTTCAGATTTAGAGTGAATGTTTGAGGTGTATAGAAGGCAGTTATTTCATTTTTAGAAAATGTTTTTTTTTATATTTTTCCATGAAAAGTGCCAATACCCCCCCCCTTTGGGTTCTAGGTGAAAATCTCACTCGACACATATCAAACAAAAATGTTTCCATGGTGTGTATTGGTTTTCATTTTCATCAAATAAACAAAAAAAACCCCAGAATAAATCCTGAAAGACAAGAAATGAGCATAAAAGATGCATCAGCGGGGTTGTTAATGTTACTTAAAGAGCCAAAATTTCTAAAAATATTGCGAAAAAAAACAATCTTCTGTTTAAGAGTGAATGTTTGAGGTGCATAGAAGGCATTTATTTCATTTTTAGAAAATTTATTTTTTCTCATTTTTCCATGAAAAGTGGCAATACCCCCCCTTTGGGTTCTAGGTGAAAATGTCACTCGATACATATCAAACAAAAATGTTTCCATGATGTGTATTGTTGTTCATTTTCATCAAATAAACAAAATAAAACCCAGAATAAATAGTGAAAGACAGGAAATGAGCATAAAAGATGCTTCAGCGAAAGTGTTAATGTTACTAAAAGAGCCAAAATTTCTAAAAATATTGCGAAAAACAGCAATCTTCTGTTCAAAAGTGAATGTTTGAGGTGTATAGAAGGCATTTATTTCATTTTTAGAAAATTTATTTTTTCTCATTTTTCCATGAAAAGTGCCAATACCCCCCCTTTGGGTTCTAGGTGAAAATCTCACTCGAACATATCAAACAAAAATGTTTCCATGGTGTGTATTGTTGTTCATTTTCATCAAATGAACAAAATAAATCCCAGAATAAATCCTGAAAGACAAGAAATGAGCATAAAAGATGCTTCAGCGCAAGTGTTAATGTTACTAAAAGAGCCCAAATTTCTAAAAATATTGCGAAAAACAACAATCTTCTGTTATAGAGTGAATGTTTGAGGTGTATAGAAGGCATTTGTTTCATTTTAAAAAAAATTATTTTTTCTCATTTTTCCATGAAAAGTGCCAATACCCCCCCCCCCTTTGGGTTCTAGGTGAAAATCTCACTCGGCACAAATCAAACAAAAATGTTTCCATGGTGGGTATTGTTGTTCATTTTCATCAAATAAACAAAATAAAACCCAGAATAAATAGTGAAAGATAGGAAATGAGCATAAAAGATGCTTCAGCGCAAGTGTTAACGTTACTAAAAGAGCCCAAATTTCTAAAAATATTGCGAAAAAACAACAATTTTCAGTTTAAGAGTGAATGTTTGAGGTGTAAAGAAGGCATTTATTTCATTTTTAGAAAGTTTATTTTTTCTCATTTTTCCATGAAAAGTGCCAATACCCCCCCCCGTTTGGGTTCTAGGTGAAAATCTCACTCGAACATATCAAACAAAAATGTTTCCATGGTGTTTATTTGTATTCATTTTCATCAAATAAACAAAATAAAACCCAGAATAAATACTGAAAGACAAGAAATGAGCATAAAAGATGCTTCAGCGCAAGTGTTAATGTTTCTAAAAGAGCCAAAATATCTAAAAAATATTGCGAAAAACGAAAATTTTCAGTTTAAGAGTGAATGTTTGAGGTGTATAGAAGGCATTTATTTCATTTTTAGAAAATTTATTTTTTCTCATTTTTCCATGAAAAGTACCGATACCCCCCCCCCTTTGGGTTCTAGGTGAAAATCTCACTCGGCACAAATCAAACAAAAATGTTTCCATGGTTGTATTGTTGTTCATTTTCATCAAATAAACAAAATAAAACCCACATTAAATACTGAAAGACAAGAAATGAGCATAAAAGATGCTTCAGCGCAAGTGTTAACGTTACTAAAAGAGCCCAAATTTCTAAAAATATTGCGAAAAACAACAATTTTCAGTTTAAGAGTGAATGTTTGAGGTGTAAAGAAGGCATTTATTTCATTTTTAGAAAGTTTATTTTTTCCCATTTTTCCATGAAAAGTGCCAATAACCCCCCTTTGGGTTCTAGGTGGAAATCTCACTCGACACAAATCAAACAAAAATGTTTCCATGGTGTGTATTGGTTTTCATTTTCATCAAATAAACAAAAAAAATCCCAGATTTAATACTGAAAGACAAGAAATGAGCATAAAAGATGCTTCAGCGCAAGTGTTAATGTTACTAAAAGAGCCCAAATTTCTAAATATATTGCGAAAAACAACAATTTTCAGATTAAGAGTGAATGTTTGAGGTGTATAGAAGGCATTTTTTTCATTTTTAGAAATTTTAATTTTTCAAATTTTTAATGAAAAGTGCCAATACCCCCCCCTTTGGGTTCTAGATGAAAATCTCACTCGAAAAGGATCAAACAAAAATGTTTCCATGGTGTGTATTGTTGTTCATTTTCATAAAATAAACAAAATAAAACCCAGAATAAATCATACAAGACAAGATATGAGCATAAAAGATGCCTCAGCGCAAGTGTTCATGTTAGTAAAAGAGCCCACATTTCCAAAAATTCCGCGAAAAACAACAATCTTCCATTATAGAGTGAATGTTTGAGGTGTATAGAAGGCATTTATTTAATTTTTAGAAATTTTAATTTTTCAAATTTTTAATGAAAAGTGCCAATACCCCCCCCCTTTGGGTTCTAGGTGAAAATCTCACTCGACAC
Source organism: Hetaerina americana (assembly GCF_022747635.1). NCBI lineage: Eukaryota > Metazoa > Arthropoda > Insecta > Odonata > Calopterygidae > Hetaerina > Hetaerina americana. Next base: position 293,458 of record NW_027286828.1, read on the forward strand.
AAATCAAACAAAAATGTTTCCATGGTGTGTATTGTTGTTCATTTTCATCAAATAAACAAAATAAAACCCAGAATAAATCCTGATAGACAAGAAATGAGCATAAAAGATGCTTCAGCGAAAGTGTTAATGCTACTAAAAGAGCCAAAATTTCTAAAAATATTGCGAAAAATAGCAATCTTCTGTTCAAGAGTGAATGTTTGAGGTGTATAGAAGGCATTTATTTCATTTTTAGAAAATTTAATTTTTCACATTTTTCCATGAAAAGTGCCAATACCCCCCCCTTTGGGTTCTAGGTGAAAATGTCACTCGATACATATCAAACAAAAATGTTTCCATGGAGTGTATTGTTGCTCATTTTCATCGATTAAATAAGTAAAACCCAGAATAAATCATGAAAGATAAGAAATGAGCATAAAAGATGCTTCAGCTCAAGTGTTAAGGTTACTAAAAGAGCCCAAATTTCTGAAAATATTGCGAAAAACAACAATCTTCTTAGAGTGAATATTTGAGGTGCATAGAAGGCATTTATTTCATTTTTAGAAAATTTAATTTTTCACATTTTTTCATGAAATGTGCCAATCCCCTCCCCTCACCCCCTCTTTGGGTTCTAGGTGAAAATCTCATGCGACACAAATCAAACAAAAATGTTTCCATGGTGTGTATCGTTGTTCATTTTCATCAAATAAACAAAATAAAACCCAGAATTAATCCTGAAAGACAAGAAATGAGCATAAAAGATGCTTCAGCGCAAGTGTTAATGTTACTAAAAGAGCCCAAATTTCTAAAAATATTGCGAAAAACAACAATTTTCAGATTTAGAGTGAATGTTTGAGGTGTATATAAGGCATTTTTTTCAATTTTAGAAAATTTAATTTTTCAAATTTTTCCATGAAAAGTGCCAATTGGGTTCCCTTTGGGTTCTAGGTGAAAATCTCCTTCGATACAAATCAAAAAAAATGTTTCCATGGTGTGTATTGGTTTTCATTTTCATCAAATAAACAAAATAAAACCCAGAATAAATCCTGAAAAACAAGAAATGAGCATAAAAGATGCATCAGCGGGGTTGTTAATGTTACTTAAAGAGCCAAAATTTCTAAAAAAATTGCGAAAAAACAACAATCTTCTGTTATAGAGTGAATGTTTGAGCAGTATAGAAGGCATTTATTTCATTTTTAGAAAATTTTTTTTTTCTCATTTTTCCATGAAAAGTGCCAATAACCCCCTTTGGGTTTTAGGCGAAAATCTCACTCGACACAAATCAAACAAAAATGTTTCCATGGTGTGTATTGTTGTTCATTTTCATCAAATAAACAAAATAAAACCCAGAATAAATAGTGAAAGACAAGAAATGAGCATAAAAGATGCTTCAGCGAAAAAGTTAATGTTACTAAAAGAGCCAAAATTTCTAAAAATATTGCGAAAAACAACAATTTTCAGATTTTGAGTGAATGTTTGAGGTGTATAGAAGCCATTTATTTCATTTTTAGAAAATTTAATTTTTCACATTTTTCCATGAAAAGTGCCAATACCCCGCCCTTTGGGTTCTAGGTGAAAATCTCATTCGACACAAATTAACCAAAAATGTTTCCATGGTGTGTATTGTTGTTCATTTTCAATAAATAAAATAATTAAACCCAGAATAAATCCTGAAAGACAAGAAATGAGCATAAAAGATGCTTCAGTGGGGTTGTTATAGTTACTAAAAGAGCCCAAATTTCTAAAAATATTGCGAAAAACAACAATTTTCAGTTTAAGAGTGAATGTTTAAGGTGTTTAGAAGGCATTTATTTCATTTTTAGAAAATTTAATTTTTTACATTTTTCCATGAAAAGTGCCAATCCCCCTTTGGGTTCTAGGTGAAAATCTCTCTCGACACAAATCAAACAAAAATGTTTCCATGGTGTGTATTGTTGTTCATTTTCATCAAATAAACAAAATAAAACCCAGAATAAATAGTGAAAGACAAGAAATGAGCATAAAAGATGCTTCATTGAAAGTGTTAATGTTTCTAAAAGAGCCAAAATTTC